>NC_139580.1:5990467-6065467 GCF_946808225.1 Silurus aristotelis
TCTTTGCTGTTGAAGCAAATTGCACACTTATGCAAATGATTTAGCTGAAAGCATCTCATCAAGACCAAACACTAGCTATAAGGATCAGGACATTAAAATCAGGACATTAAGTGGAAAGTTGACAACATCTGTGTGCAACAACAGAATGTTTAAAGCCCAATGGATAGAGAGGTATGCTTTTATTATTTGTATGTCCGACTCAAAACAAGTGTCTCATCTATTCAGGGTTTATGATGCTACTTTGAAGCAGAGCAACATTAAGCATCTTACATATATCTATAAATTCACCATTAATAGTTTAGAATTAAAATGTAGCTGGTGCCATTATTCAGTCATGCGATGTGCTTATTTGGAAAACATACTTACAACACTTAATATATGATGTCTACCTATATATATACAGTGAGGAAAATAAGTATTTGAACACCCTGCTATTTTGCAAGTTCTCCCACTTAGAAATCAAGGAGGGGTCTGAAATTGTCATCGTAGGTGCATGTCCACTGTGAGAGACATAATCTTAAAAAAAAAATCCAGAAATCACAATGTATGATTTTTAAACTATATATTTGTATGATACAGCTGCAAATAAGTATTTGAACACCTGTCTATCAGCTAGAATTCTGACCCTCAAAGACCTGTTAGTCTGCCTTTAAAATGTCCACCACCACTACATTTATTATCCTAAATTAGATGCACCTGTTTGAGGTCGTTAGCTGCATAAAGACACCTGTCCACCCCATACAATCAGTAAGAATCCAACTACTAACATGGCCAAGACCAAAGAGCTGTCCAAAGACACTAGAGACAAAATTGTACACCTCCACAAGGCTGGAAAGGGCTACGGGGAAATTGCCAAGCAGCTTGGTGAAAAAAGGTTCACTGTTGGAGCAATCATTAGAAAATGGAAGAAGCTAAACATGACTGTCAATCTCCCTCGGACTGGGGCTCCATGCAAGATCTCACCTCGTGGGGTCTCAATGATCCTAAGGAAGGTGAGAAATCAGCCCAGAACTACATGGGAGGAGCTGGTCAATGACCTGAAAAGAGCTGGGACCACCGTTTCCAAGGTTACTGTTGGTAATACAGACAGACGTCATGGTTTGAAATTATGCATGGCACGGAAGGTTCCCCTGCTTAAACCAGCACATGTCCAGGCACGTCTTAAGTTTGCCAATGACCATTTGGATGATCCAGAGGAGTCATGGGAGAAAGTCATGTGGTCAGATGAGACCAAAATAGAACTTTTGGGTCATAATTCCACTAAACGTGTTTGGAGGAAGAAGAATGATGAGTACCATCCCAAGAACACATCCCTACTGTGAAGCATGGAGGTGGTAGCATCATTCTTTGGGGGTGTTTTTCTGCACATGGGACAGGGCGACTGCACTGTATTAAGGAGAGGATGACCGGGGCGACGTATTGCGAGATTTTGGGGAACAACCTCCTTCCCTCAGTTAGAGCATTGAAGATGGGTCGAGGCTGGGTCTTCCAACATGACAATGACCCGAAGCACACAGCCAGGATAACCAAGGAGTGGCTCTGTAAGAAGCATATCAAGGTTCTGGCGTGGCCTAGCCAGTCTCCAGACCTAAACCCAATAGAGAATCTTTGGAGGGAGCTCAAACTCCGTGTTTCTCAGCGACAGGCCAGAAACCTGACTGATCTAGAGAAGATCTGTGTGGAGGAGTGGGCCAAAATCCCTCCTGCAGTGTGTGCAAACCTGGTGAAAAACTACAGGAAATGTTTGACCTCTGTAAATGCAAACAAAGGCTACTGTACCAAATATTAACATTGACTTTCTCAGGTGTTCAAATACTTATTTGCAGCTGTATCATATAAATAAATAGTTAAAAAAAATCATATATTGTGATTTCTGGATTTTTTTTTTAGATGATGTCTCTCACAGTGGACATGCACCTACGATGACAATTTCAGACCCCTCCATGATTTCTAAGTGGGAGAACTTGCAAAATAGCAGGGTGTTCAAATACTTATATATATATATATATGCCGTAATTACCGGACTATTAAACGGTGCGCTTAATAGTCCGGAAATTACGGCATAAATAAGCTGAATTTGACAAAGATTTTTATTTTAAACATAAATAGGCCGCACCTGTCTATAAGCCGCATGAAATGTCTACATTGAAACTAATGAACTTTAACGAAAGACAGTGTCTGTTACACGATGTAACGGGTGAAATATGTTGTGGCTCCTTTAAGAGCAGAGCGCCATTTTGGGAATAGCCTGGCGCTATATATATATATATATATAGTTTTTACTTTAATCTTTACCTGATCTTTTCTTTTACTGTGAGCAACTGCAACCAAACAATTTTCCTATGGGATCAATAAAGTACAGTAAGTACTGAATAAATACAGACCAAAACATGGCACTGGTTAAACACATCAAGGCTTCCTGCTGCCCTGTTGGACTCGATTTAGGATTTATTCACTCTTGTACAGGACAATAGACATGCGTGTTTTAGTATAATTAGGAATATTCATGCTACTTACATATTCCATTCATGCTAATAAAATCCAGAGATTTCTGTCCACTTAACCAGTGCTTTTAGTGTGACATTTATTGTTCATCATTATCATCTGAGTGTATTGAGGTTTTACTGTTCAGTTCAGGTCTATTTATACCCTCATTTTTTCTTTCTCTTGTTTCCTTCTCTTAGTTTCGTCCATGTTGATGTGCATTATCTAGTCAGTTTTTCGTACTTCCTGATTTCCTAGTTCCTTAGCATTATTTTGGAAAATGACTAAATTCTCTCCACCACATCTGCCTATGACTCACTCTTGCTGCATGTGAAGATGCTTCGGTCACATGTCTTACCTCCATCCTCTACCTTCTTAAAGGGGCTGCTCCGGCCGCTAACACATCATACATTACCGCTAAATTCAAACCCCCAAGCGAACAAAATGAACAAAAAACAACACAGTGGATTCACGTTTATTATTATATTTAGAAAATACCAGTTTTTATGGTCGTATTATTATAATTTGTTGTATTTATCCAACACACCGTAAAGGCCGGTCCGTGAAAGTATTGTCTGACATTAAACAGGTCCGTGGCGCAAAAAAGGTCGGGGACCACTGCTCTAATCAACATGCGCATGAACAAACACGGATGATTCATGCAAATGTATGTTTATTATTAGTGAAACCAGACTCAACATAGAGCATGAAGACAAAATATTCTTGTAAATGTTGTAAAGTAATTAAGGTGTTTTTTTTAATTATGTGCTATGTTTACATTTTTGCTGTTTCCACACGGACGCTTTTAATTTCCGGATATTTGCTTCACAGCCGATTTCGGTGCATGAGACTTGCCGCATTTTTAAAACAAATGTTTAGCGGTTCACCTTTTATTCTTTTTTTATATATATATCTGACTAAAGAAAGGACGTCACGAATAAATGTGTGTTGAAGGTTTTAATTTTACCTCTTGTATATTTATTTATTTAGATATTAAATAAAAAATGGTCAAACGGAAATGCGCGCTGCATCTATCACGCATTAATAAAAATGGTGGCGTTAAAATGTATTTGCGTTAACAGGTTATTAACGCTTTCATTTTTAACAGCCGTAATAATAAATAAAAGTAGGTTCAGAACCTACTTTTAATAAATATATTATTACTAGATATTATGTATGTTATTATATCTAGGCAATATGAGGTTAATATAAACTTATATATTGCCTGGATGGTACTTGTAATTAAAGGACAGTGAAATGTACCTCTACAAGACATTTAAGATGCAAAACCCTGAGGAGAAAAAATGTACCTGTGCTGTGAGTGACAGTGAGTGCTTTGCTTGGCTGGAACATACTGTAAGACAGAGATTTCACACTCCAGCTGGAGCCATTTGTCCCACATGATCGCTCTCCAGGTGGAAGACTTGGCAATCTATGGCCACTTCACATCCTACCTTCAATTAGAATGAGAGAAATCAGAAAACATTTCCCTCACATATCAAATATGAGGATGAACGATGACAGAAAATGTATATGAATCTCAGAATGTATGGAAATTTTGGTGAAATACTGCATGAGTGTGAGCTATGGCTGGTAGAAATGTATTCATTTGTAGTCCAGATAAGTTATAAACCTTAATTGTCGGTCCGTATTGGGTGAGTTGTAGTGTTGCTGCCTCACAATGTCAGGGTCCTGAATTTGATCACTTGTGATGGACTGCTGTATTCTCCTGAGCTTTACTGTTGGTTATCTGGTTTGAATGTGTGTGTGCATTAAGGTTTTGATGAACTGGTATTGCATCCAGACTTTATTCTGTAACCATGCACCCAGTGATCCCAAGATCCGTCCTGACCCTACAAGAATAACATACTTATTTGAAAAGAAAAGCTACATAGCCCACAAAACATTTGCTTTGAAACTAACTGACACTTATGTGCCTCACCCCAACCACATTGGGCAAAACTATCTGCACCCTTGCATTAAAAATGTACCAGACTGTATGTTTTTCACTGGGTTGGTACCTTTAAAAGTAGGTAATTTGTATAATTAGTTACCAGATTGTAAAGCCATATTATCATCAGAACATCTTTAAAGCTTATAATTGACCCTTTGAAGGGACATTTACTCGACTCGTACCTGTGCAGGATCTGACAGTGTGGGTAGCTTCAGGTCTCCAGAAATGGAGCACTTCTGTTCTGGCGAACATCCAAAAACACACACTGCTGGACGAATCTGTGTTTCAGAGTATCACTACAGGGATCCTGGTCAACAGTATTAAGGTAGCATCCTGGTGCAGTGATTTCTAAACCGTGGTTCTAGGGCTTTGTGGAATGGACGTTCAACATATTAAAAAGTCCAATTCGGACCTAAAGTGCACTACAGTTAATGCAAATGATGGGATGAGGCATCCTAAAACACGTGTTTTGAAAAACATGTCCAGGAATTTGTGATGATTTTAGATTTCCCAACCTCAACAACAGACACTATTGTATGTCATTAGCCAAAGAAAAAAAAAAACCCTCAAAAAAGTAGACTTGAAAAAAAGAACTACCTGGTAAGCAGACAGAGGGAATTAGTATGAACTTCACAATGATTATAACTTCAGAGTACAAAGGAACATTCCAGCCTATTTATAGCATGTTTAGACACAGGTGTCCAATATTCCAGAAGATGATATTACAGTATGAAAAATTATTTTTGGCTCTTTAAATAGTCTCGACTGCGAAAGCAAGTCTCTGGGTTCACCAAGTACATTATTCCAAATGTTTGAAGATATTAAAAAATGCATTAGAAAATATATATATTTTTGAATGAATGATGAGCAGCAGGGAGAAAACGTTCAGCAGGAATTAATGTAAAATTAATGCGTTTGTTGTATGAATGGGACATGTTAGATCAGTATATTGGAGCACTTACATTTCTTTGGCAAAGCTGGTTATTGGTTCTAAAATATGTCACCATGTTTAAGACACACAGTACTGGCATCAGGAACACATAGCACTAGGTCTGCACTCTGCACCTCTACTGGATGCACCTTGGCAATTTATTTGAATTTATCTCTATTTCTGGATTGTGTCACAAATTTTTACCAGTACCAGTGAATTCTAACATTTCTGACTTTGCGCCCCCCCATATAATCAAAATGCCATGATTCTCGTTTCATATCACCTCTGTGAAGATTCGACTGTGAGATTGGGAGTCAAATCAGGCTCTTCCTATCAAAGCATCAAATCTACAGCTATTCAGGGTCACCCCTAGTTTTTACACTGACAGATGAGAATTTAAAGAAAATTGGCTGATTTTCTGATCAGCACCCTGGATAGGGAACTAGGGCATTGATTGAGACGCATCTGCAGTCTGAAGACTCTCAGCTCGAAATACCTAATATGATAATGTCCAATTTACCACCCAATCCTAACCTGGAAGGGAATTTGGTGGTCTTTTCTTACGAATAAAATGGAGGCATAGAAACAAATAATTATTATTATGGTTGATCAGTTATTTTACATCCAGTTTGTTCAACTCAACCAATAAAATTACGGGGTGGTAGCTCAGTGGTTAAGGCATTGGATTTTGGTTCGGAAGGTCACAGATTCAAATGCCACCACCACTGAACTGCCACCGCTTTGGATAAGGGCATCTGCCAAATGGCATAAATGTAAATAACACAAAGTCAAATGATAAGATGGCATGAAACTTTAAATGAGGTGTTTTTTGTATATTTTACATTTTAGGCAAACAAAATTGTGCTTATTTTATTCGTTAATCATTTTCAAAAGAAAAAAAAAGAAAAAATGCAATGTACATGAACCAATAGATAGATAGATCCAATAAATTTTTTTACATTTATGGCATTTGGCATAATCCCTTATTAAGAGTTATAGATTTATATGTTATAACCAGCAGTGGCAGCTTGGTGGTGCCAGTATTTGAACCCCTAATCTTCCAATCAGAAGTCTTATCAACTAAGCTGCCACTTACATGCTTTCCATTTACTTGTTGGCTAAAATGTTGTAAGGATATACAAGAGAAAAAGCTAAATGGTGTGGGAAGTGGTAGCTCAGTGGTTAGGATGTTGGACATGTGATAACAAGGTTATGAGCTCAAATTTCAACTCCACCAAGCTGCCACTGCTGGGCCCTTTAAACAAGGCCCTTAACCCTCTAAGCTGCTCTGGATAAAGGTGTCTGACAAATGTTTTATGTGATCATCATAAAAAATTTTACACACCCAATATGATGTAATTTCTAGTAATGAAACATCCATGTTCATTGTGGGATTTTTTTAGAGAGCAAAAAATCCAGTGCAGTAGGACTTTTCTCCATCCCATAACAGGGCAGAATCCCTGATTGGGATTGCTGCAAAGATTCCCCATCACTCCAGTTTCACTTTGTGAAAATAATATACAGCATGTTGATATTTAATAAAGCACTAATATCAGTATCATGTAAACTCAATATCAAAATAATCAGCACCACCCTTTACTCCATAGACAATGGAAGGAAACAAATAGACGGCTATCTTTCCTCATCATGACCCAAAAATGTTCACATCATCTTCTTAGTGAGAGAAAAATGCCCTAATTATGAATAAAACAGAAAAGTTTGAAACTTTTGAAAAGTGCTATGCATGAGGAGTATTTTTAGTAATTAGCACATCCCATAACTTAATCTACAACATGATGTTATCCTGCATTTTTTTGCCAAAATAGAGTTCCAATCTCGCCATAAATTAATAAAAAAGTACAGCTAGCCAGAGATAGTAAGGTATGCTAACAACCTATTTATATCAGGCTGCATCTTAATATTTTGCTATTGATTATTTGTCCTGTAACTGCACAACCTCAAGTGTCTAGAAACGCTAGACAGTTACTGTGAACACCAATTGCCTCCATGGTCTTCCGGGTATTTAAGAAGGTAGTCCAAGAGAATTGGCACACTTGCTGAATCTGAAACACAGTTGTCTTCTCTTCCTGTCAGTTAGAGGAACACTTATCAATCAAAAGCCAGTAGGACTGATGAAATATGTCTTGCAGCAGAACCCAAAGTCTGCACATTTATCCAGCCTGAAACACACTGAGCTTCCTGTACATTGGTGGCTCTTTGGTGCAGTTGTTGTTTTAGAAAAGAGAGATAACCTGGAGACAGTTGCGTTCATATACCGATCAGGCATAACATTGTAACCACTTGCCTAATATTGTGTTGGTCCCCCTTTTGCTGCCAAAACAGTCCTGACTCTTTGAGCATTAACACTATTAACTTCTTGCAATTTTAACTACATGAACTCATCTGTGGGATCGGACCACACGGCCCGGCCTTCGCTCCCTGTGGAAAGGAAAAACTCTCTGAGATGCCATGAGGAAGAAACCTTGAGAGGAACCAGACTTAAAAGGGAACCCATCCTCATCCTCAATGCTCAGTTTATTGAATCAGGCACATCTGACGAGAAGAAAGGGACGGGAACACTGCACTACATATTCAACTCAGAGTATATAATAAAATGGTTTCTGAAATGTGATGGGTGTACTCACTTTTGATATTGTATATCAAGGGAATCATTGGTAAAAAACTATTTCCAAGACAGATAATGGAGCGTCAACCAGTATCATAAATACCTGAAACTGACGTAAAATTGTGTTGACATATTTAAGACATTGAGTAAACCGGTTTGAACACGTATGTAGAAATGTTGCTGGAGATCGAGTCATCAATGTCCCATTGAGTAGGTCCTGACCCTGTGCACTCTATAAACCGTTTCATGATCTACTGAGCGGATTGAGACTCACCAAGCTTTAAGCTTTTCCCTTCTCTCCACATACCTGGTGCAACTCATGACTTAATTATTAACTGATCCGATGGAGCAGCTGTGTGAGCAGTAGGGAAGAGTTAAATCTGTGCACGGCCAGGCGTTAAGAACCCCCTGATATTAATAATATCGATGGCACAAAGGCAGTGGTTATTATTTTATATAACTATGGGAGCAGAGCGGTCAAACTGGAGGTTTGAGACACTATGTTCTTTGCTGGTTGACAAAAAATGAGTGGCAGTTATAAGTGCTCTGTACGGACATCTTGACATCACAAAACACAAAAAACAACTCTTGTTATGTCGAGATCACGAGAAAAACAAGAAAAAAAAAAAATTATAATGCACAGCCTCTTAGAACTTCCGTCCTGGTGTGCTGAGGTCTGAAGGGAACCTTACTCAGTGTACATCTATATTTTTTAACAGTCAAAGAGTTTTTTATTACTGTTTGTTTATTTATTTGTTAATTTATTTGTAGATACTTTATATTAGTTTTCAGTCTGACCAACTGTCTCACCTTTAATTTGTTATAGTTTGATTCCTTTCTCATGAAGCCGATCCATTTCCCAGCTTACACTGCAACCATCTAACATGGCCGCCAGGGACCACATTTTCCACACTCTGCAGCGCTCCCATTTACCCAGATTCTGGTTGAGCACAGGTGTGTTCAGTTACCTACACACACTCTCCCACCCTATATATAAAAGTCTCTGGTTCTCACACTAACTGTAAAATATTAGCTCAGTCCCTACGTTTGACTCGGGGGACCACTCCCTGACTTGGGAAAGTGGTAGCTCAGTGGTTAAGGTGCTGGATTACTGATAGGAAAGTGGAGGGTTTGTGCCGTGATATTGTCAAGATGCCACTCTTGGCTCCTTGAGCAAGGCCCTTAACCCTTTGTGCTCCAGGGTCAGCGTTTCATGGTTGACCCTGTGCTCTGACCCCCAGCTTCCAAATAAGCTGGGATGTGCATAGAAAGAATTTCACTGTGTTGTAATGTATATTTGATAAATATTCCATTCTCTATCTTGTACAGTATCACTGACATAACCAAGCCGTATTATTTTGATATCTGACTTCTTCTGGATTCTGATTTGTTTGCTGTGTCTCACCTCTTATACCATGGTCTGTCTGAATACTCGATTCGGATTAGCTGGAAGGTGCGAGTAGGGTTAAAGATACAGTTTGGTCAGTTAAATTAGCATGCTAAATGAATGAGCTGTTTATAAACATCTCCAACCATAGAACTGTAGAGTTTCAGTTGCATACAGAGCGAGGCATCTGTTTTTCCTAATGAACTTCCAGATGGTGATATTGATGATGGACTGCCGAAGAATCTGACGAACTGGGGAAATGTTCAAATGAGAAGTTTAAAAAAAAAAAAAAAAAAGGCAGTATTAGTAGAGACGTACACATGTAATACACACACTCTCACTCTGATAGCTATTGATAATTGTTAATTTCTATTTATTGCATTAGGCAGGCACCCTTTTCCAGAGCGACAATTTTCTCATTTATTCAACTAAAAGATAAGGGCTCACGAGTGGGAGCTTGGTGATGCTATTATTTGAATGTACAATCTTCTGACCTAAAGCTCCACCTAACCACTGAGCAACCTCTTCCCCTATCCAAATGCAGCAGATTTTTAGATCTAACCAGTTGTATATAAAAAAAACAATTAATTTTAACCATTATTTTCGACCATTTAGTCAGTTTTGCATCAATGACAGCTTTAACGTTTCAATTCTGGTCAATGACCCTGGTATATAGTGATAATCTAAGACTAGGTGTGATTCCTTACACCATTTCATGTGATTTTTGCGTCACCTACATATCGTGCTTTAAAATGGCAAAATATTGAGCTTATCATTGTCTTATCAGCAAATCATTAGTGAGGAAAATGAGCAAAAATCAAATGAACTAACAAAATAACAAATTTGTTCAATTGACCTTTAATTATATGTTATTATGAATAATTAATGATATTCATCTATATCTAGTCATCCATATTCATTTTTAAATTCACACCAATGCAAGTGTGATTTAAAAAAGAATAGCAACAAACAAATTTGATGCAGCTCACTGGTAAGTGGCGCTATGGTGAGCTATTTTTAGAAAAGGCCTGCGGGCGACTTCTGGGATGCTTTTTTTCTTTCTTAAAAAACCGAATGATTATTTTGTAATGTGCCACACCTGATGCAGCCAATCAAAGGCCTGATAACAAGCTCATAACCAAGACGAAGCTGTAGCTTAGCGGGTAAGATGTCGGTACAAAGATTGAAAAAGTTATGAGTTTAAATTCCAGCACCACCATATTGTCATTGCTGGGCCCTTCAGCAAGGCCCCTAACCTGCTCCTCTGGTGTATGAATGGGATATTTGTAAGTTGTTGTGGTTAAGGATGTCTGCTAAGTGCCAAACAACTAAATGACCAGGATTTATACAGCGGGAAGAGATTTCAAACATTGGTTTAATTCTTACTATTTTTTGCTAATCTGTTATTATTATTAAGACAAATTAAAAGCTTCATATTTGGCCATTTTCGGATTTGGTCAGAAGTTTTCTTTTTGTTTTTTTTTTGCTCAGGAGTCTATTTTGCATTTATTTCTCATTATTATAATGACCATAGGCCAGATAAAAGAAAGAAATGTAATGTCATTTATTTCTCTCCTAGTGCAGTGTGAACAATCCTTCCAGAACACTGATCTAATGTGTGCTCATATTTCATCCCTCTGGTTGCACATCGTTTGCACAAGTTCATTAAGTTAATAGTCTAAGATACAGTATCGAACTCTTTTCGGCAGTTACCCGATCCCGAAAATAATGTTAGTGTTGCTATTTATACAGGAAATTGATTAAACTGTTACACAACACCGAAACATGATAGAACCACGTTAATGCTTGATCCGTGTCTGAGTGAGACTCTGTGTTGGCTGGAGCTTCGGATTAAATTATCATTTTGAAATATACTGCAGTGTGAGTAGGTCAGAGATCCTACCGAGTTGAATGCACAACAAACTGTAACCTAACGAACCGTAAGCTTGCTACAGTCATGTTGATGCACCGTACCATTTTTAACATCTATTGTGTATCTGTCCCCCTTTCACCATGACTACCATCACATACTCCCCTAAAGAAGGACTATAAATATATAAATACTTTTTTTTGAAGCAATATCAGTATCAAAATCAGAATACTTTATTGATCCCAAAGAAAAATTGATATGTTGCAGTTGCTCACAGTACAATTCAAGTAATATAAAGCAAAATAATATATATGAAAATGTAAATAAAATATACATATTAAGTTGTATATTAAGTATAGATGCTGTACAATTAATGCATTTCCAATGTTATTGAAATATAAAGTGCAAAATGTGTAACAGTGAAACACACAGTATGGCAGAAATTATTGCACTGAAATTATTGCACATAAATTGTCTAAGATATTAACATTATACACGTTTGGCATGAAAATCTATAAATATAACAATATCTATATAGTCTATATTTATATCATGGACCAGCTATTTAAAATCAGAGGGAGGAGCTATATAGTTTGAAATGATCTCTGTGGTGCATAGTGGCTGTATGAGTTTATCACTGAAAGTATTGTTTAAAATGTTGGATTTCAATAGATTGAGAAAGTCACAACTAAAGAAAAAAAAAAGAAGAAAAATATGAGAATAATAAAATAAAAAAAAGGGGGAAAGAGGAAAAAATACAGTAAGAAAGCAAGAAACGTAAAATCTAAAATCTATAAAAATATATTTATTAGCGATGTACGTATAATTTTACATTTTATAAATTATTAAAATGAATTCCATTCAGGGTGTGAGAAAGAGAGAGAAAAAAATAGCAAAAAAAAAAAGTAAAAGAAAAAAGTTAATTGAAAAATAAAAAATAAAAGGAAGCAAAAAGATAGATAGATAGATAGATAGATAGATAGATAGATAGATAGATAGATAGATAGATAGATAGATAGACAGACAGACAGACAGACAGACAGACAGACAGACAGACAGACAGACACGTGGACAAAATTGTTGGTACCCTTCGGTCAATGAAAGAAAAATTCACAATGGTCACAGAAAAAACTTTAATCTAACAAAAGTGATAATAAATAAAAATTCTATGAATGTTAACCAATGAAAGTCAGACATTGCTTTTCGACCATGCTTCAACGGAATTATTAAATAAAAAGAAACTCATGGAACAGGCCTGGACAAAAATGATGCTACCCCTAGAAAAGACTGAAACTAATGTGACCAAAGGGACATGTTAATTCAAGGTGTGTCCACTAATTAGCATCACAGGTGTCTACAATCTTGTAATCAGGCAGTGGGCCTATATATAGGGCTCCAGGTAGTCACTGTGTGGTCTGGTGATATGGTGTGTACCACACTCAACATGGACCAGAGGAAAAGAAGGAAAGATTGTCTCAGGAGATTAGAAAGAAAATCATAGACAAGCATGATAAAGGTAAAGGCTATAAGACCATCTCCAAGCAGCTAGATGTTCCTGTGACTACAGTTGCACATATTATTAGGAAATTTAAGATCCATGGGACTGTAGCCAACCTCCCTGGACGTGGCTGCAGGAGGAAAAGTTTTTTCTGTGACCATTGTGAGTTTTTCTTTCATTGACCGAAGGGTACCAATTTTGTCCAGATAGATAGATAGATAGATAGATAGATAGATAGATAGATAGATAGATAGATAGATAGATAGATAGATAGATAGATAGATAGATAGATAGATAGATAGATAGATAGATAGATAGATAGATAGATAGATAGATAGATAGATAGATAGATAGATAGATAGATAGATAGATAGATAGATAAGCAAATAAATTAGATGGACAGACTAACAAACTAAAAAGAAAAAAAACAAGCAAATAAATAATGAAGGATAAAATGTTTAGCCAGGTTTTGTGAATGGAAAAATCGACACAACCATCGTTCATTTACCTCCTTTGAAGTTGCCTTTTTTAAAGTGTAAAAAAATGCAGAAGTGTTTTTTTTTTTTTTACAGACGTAATTAGAAGGAGTAAAGATTCAGAAAGCTCAAACGGACACCCACAGGATCTTTAGCTCCTTTGTTGCTACAAATTGGTGCTTGATGCATTTAAACAGCGACAGCGCTAATGATAACTGCCCTCATGAAGAAACCTTAAAGTGGAAGTACGGACATGGCATACGTATATGTATTAGGGGTGTACAGTACACGTTTTCCTACACGTCTTCCGAATGCAATCTTTTTTACGTACGATACATAGTTAAAATATGAGTAAACTTTGTACTGTAAATTAGTTTTGTTTTGTGCATACATGAAAACGCTAAAGAATCCACAGCGCTAGCGTTAGCTGCTAGCCACTTCCTGATTAGCGTACTTTTGCGTTTTATGTTGAAATTTAAGAATTTCACATATCGTGGTAGTAAATTAATAGAGGATAAAAGGAATGTAGCCATTTGCTAAAGTATGCCGAAATAAGTAGAACAGCAAAGTAAATTTTTAGAAGATTTTTAGAAAATTTAATATTAAATGTAAAACACACACACACACACACACACACACACACACACACACACACACACACACACACACACAATATTTAAAATTGTTGTAAAAATGTAAACTGTGGATGTTGTGACTAATATTAATAATGATAAAATGCGTTAATAAAAAACGACAAGCAATTTAGTTTTGCATTTCTTTCTCCTTACTAAACAAAAATTTAACCAAACCGTAACTTAAAACCGAGGTACATACCAAACCATGAATTTTGTTCACCGTTACACCTCTGGAAATTAAAACTTAAATCTGTCAAAGGTGTGATTCATGCATGTTCATATGTGATAATTTCTTAAATAATTTATATATATATATATATATACACACACACACACACACGCTTTTTTAAACTCCAAACCCCCCCCACCACCCAGAATAAATAAATAAATAAATAAATAAATAAATAAATAAATAAATAAATAAATAAATGAAAACCACACACAAAATCTCAAAGTTTGACATTACAAACAATGAGGAAATACTGAAAAACATTGTTAACCCATTGCGCCTGACTGCATTACCTGTTACAATGTGCACATGCCTTTCTCTTTTGAGCTCAATAAATACGTTATTTCCAAAAAATCACTTTAGACACACTACAGCATACCTCTGCTAAAACAGGGTTTAACAATAAAGTTTTGCTTGCTGTTCAGTTTGTAGTAGCAACATTGCGATTTCCTTTGCTGGGACAAATGATAGCAAAAGACGTGTTGGAGTGAGTGTAACGGGTTTCAAAGCTGCTATGAAGGTGCTTTATTTATGCCCTACGTGATGAGGGCAACCTCCCTGTAGACTTGGTTGTAATCTAATACACATATAGTGCCTGTCAAAACACCTAGTCTTTTATGGTTTTTGAGCGACACATGCGTGCTGCTTTTTTTTTTTTCTGTGTCTATAAATGTGCAGATGTTCCGCTTTATTTTAATTGAAAAATCCTCTATTAGCATGAATAGAAGCTTTACACACTCTTGGCATCCGGAAAGTTCGTTTCTCAAGACATTCAATACTTTTTCATGCCGCTTGAAAAATTTGCCAAAGTTGTGTTTCACTAGTTGGAGATATCTTTCTGAAGTTGCGATCCAGTTTATCCCAGAGCAGTTCAATAGGATTTAGTTGCAGTTACTGGGCAGGTCGTTCCATGATAGATATCACTCCAGCTGACTGTTTGCTCTCAAAATAATAATTAGAGCTTTGACTTATGGCTACCATTTCATACTTCAACATCATGCAATGCCGTCTGGACTATATATATATATATATATATATATATATATATATATATATATATATATATATATACATACAGACATTATGTTGCTGGATCTCAGCATTAACACTAAAATAGTTTTGTGTGTGTGTCTGTGTGTCTGTGTGTAATGCTGGCTAGAGCAGTGCGACCAGGATTTTTAAACAACTCACTGTCATGTCATTGCTCGTTCAACATGAAAGGTTAGCAAGCAATTAATACACACTACCCCTGGGAAAAGATACGAAATAAGAATGTTCTCCACAGAATTGGGTAAAAAATGCTACTTGGGATATTTCATGAGTCTTAGATACAGAGAGCAGTGTGCACATTACATGGATAAATGAGTCCAATTTCCTTAAAAATTCAATTAGAGCAGTTAAATATAGACCTAAGTGAGCGATTTAAAAGTCTTTTTTTTTTTCTTCTGTGCCTGTAACGTTATTATTATGTTTTGTTTCAAGGCTGACCTTTCCAAGAAAATGCCTTATCTATTTGTATATAAAATACACCCATAGACAAGTTAGATACACTTTATGGACACCTGACCATATTTTTACATTCCACATTTAGTGCTTATTTGCCGCTAATTTCCTCCACGCTTCTTGGAAGATGTTCAACTAGATTTTGTGGAGATTTGAGGGGATTCATATACAAGGGTGTTTGTAAAGTCAGGTACTGATGTAGGTGAGGTGAGGAGGTCTGGGGTGCAGTCAGCATTCACATTCATTCATGTTGAATGAAGTTGAGGGTCAGATCACTATTGCAGGAGATCTTCCATAGCATATCTTCATGGAGCTGGCTTCGTGCACAGTGGGATTTATCATGCTAGAACAGGTTGAAGACAAGTGAATGAAAAATGTTACCGCACCCAAAGAGATCCTATAGATGACTGGTAAAAGGCAGGTGCCCCAATACCTTTGTCTAAATAGACGAAAAATACAATATTAATACACCCTGCATATTCTCTTTTTCCTACACGACTTTTACAATGAAATTGGTTTGGATTGGTTCCAAAATCTTTCATCAGCTTTCTTTTCTCTCTCCTGAATAGATGCTTTCTTTCCTAACCACCCTTCGAGGTGATCTTTTTTAGGGGATAAATTGAACATCCTGCACACTCAGTGCAAAAAAAGCTACTGATTTATATTTTTAGGGAATGGAGGCGGGGTGGTACCGTGGATGAAAGTTAAAGACCCCTGTTCTATGAGGGCACATAGATTACCCAAAATGAGCAGAGAGTATGAAACCAAAACCATTACGTACCCAGAATACAGCTTGATTCCTTGGGTTAAGAGGCGATAAAATAGAAAGCCGCACGACATCGCTTACACTGATGCCATCCGGCTCTCTGTAAGTTTATTGTTGCTGACTCAGACGTGTTTTTTGCTCCCTACTGAAACACATGCGGAGTCAAATTAGCACATTACAGCACATCACAACACACACACACACACACACACACACACACACACACACACACACACACACACACACACACACACACACACACACACACACACACACAATCTTGAGCAGACAGTATCCTGCAAAGTCACTCTCAGCCACCGACATGCAATTAGTTACCTAGCAAAGCGACCAAGCCAGCAAGATCTGGCCTGCAATTCTGTATGAAATCTGACATGCTTCTAACCCAAGACTGAGTGTTCAGAAATAGCCTGGGCTAAATATGGAGAGAAAAAAACCTCTCTAAAATTACACAAGCATTAGGGGGGAAGAAAAAAAAATGACAGGCCAAAAGAACATCCTATTGCAAAAAACAAACGAAAAAAAACCCCGAAAAAGGATGTGGCTATGCGAAATAAATGTCAGGTATTACCTAATAATACATCCTTAGCTTATTCAATTGCTGGATTTTTATAAACATAATGCTTAGGTAATATTGTCTAGGCAAAAGACACCTGAGTGACTAAAAAAAAGGATTACGATGAATTGGAATAAAACACAAATAATGAACACACAGTATACCCTGATGTGTGTTTCTCTCATTTTACTATTCACAATGACTTTTTTTCATTTATGACAAAATGTCATAGGTTTTATCCATCGATTGCTACTGTGAAATGTCTAAGAAAAAATATTTTCGCTATGTTACAGCTACTGTATACAGCTACTGTATACAGCCCACCTCCTATAGACAGTGAAAACGTCTTCTTCATTATATCATTGATAATAAATTACACATTCTATCTAATATTTCAATGGTAGGTCTTCTTCAGACAGAGCAATCTTATCGGATCATTACAAACCACACCGTGCAAAGTGCATGTAATGAAACTGGGTATGACGTATTGTTACTGTAACATGATGAAAACTGTCGAATCGATGTTAGTATACAAATTGGTTTCAAAAGGTTTTGAGAGCAGTGGTGCTAACTGGTCCTATTCTGACCACATCTGCGATTTCAACATTTACAGCTTGTTAGAACAAAGAGCAAATGTGAAATTCTGCATGTAAATGGGCAAATCTGCCACAGAGACGTTTGACATGTTGTGCGCCTTGCATACGGTGATGCAGCAATGAGTCTTTTGAGGTGTTGAGAACAAGATAGTGAGAACATCACTGCAAGACGAAGAGAGATCAGGAAGATCTTCGACAAGCTCAACCCCCAAAAATGTCATAGATGTGATATTAATCATTATGAGAGGGAGTTTAATCTTGTACCGTGCCTCTGTGGATGGTCAGTGTTTAAGTACGATAAACAGTGCGACAGGTTACATCTCAATAGTCTGAGTTGTGTTTCCTAATTCATATATGAGGTGGAATCAAAAAGTTTTGAAATTTGCTCTGTTTACAAGAAAGTACTTTATTTATCTGTTTAAACACTTTCACCTTTCAAATAGTCCCATTGCAAAGCAATGCAGTGCTCCCAGCATTCCTGACACTTCTTGAATGTGTCCTGGAAGTCTTCTTTTCGAAGCGTGTCAAGCACCTTTTGCTATTCTTGCTGGATCTCCGCAAGGGTGTCAATACGCCGACCTTTGAGCTGCATCTTCATCTTCGGGAAGAAGGCAAATTCCGCAGGAGCCAAATCTGCCTCGTGGAGTGGGTGCGGAAGGGAGAAATTCGCCAAATCATGTCAAACATCTTTATGGCAGATTAGGTTTCAGAATTTCCTGTTTTCTTTCTGTTCTAACTTGCTGTCCATAATTAAATGTCAGACGTGGTAGTACACATGGTCAGAATAGCATGAGTTGCACAGCTCTCAATGTACACAGGACGATGTCTTTTGGCACACTGTCATGTCAAGTCAAGTTTATTTCTATAGCGCTTTTCACAACAGACATTGTCTCAAAGCAGCTTTACAGTTGAAGGTGAATGGTGTGTATTTATCCCTGATGAGCAGCCATGGTGACTGTGGCAAGGAAAAACTCCCTTGGATGTTATGAGGAAGAAACCTTGAGAGGAACCAGACTCAAAAGGAGAACCCATCCTCATTTGGGTGATATCAAGAGTGTGAGTCTTATGAAGGTTGGCGCTCCTTGTGACTGTGCGTGTCTTGAAAATTTACAAAACAACCCCATAATAATTGATACTCTCAACATGTATAGTTGGGCTGACTACTTTAGAACTGTGAGCTTGCCCCTTGTGATGTCTACAACAAAAAAAGGGGGATAAATTGAGCATGTAATTGATCCAAAACTCAAAGCTAAATACAAATAATACCGTGTCTGAATAAGAGTCTAATAGAAAAATACTCATAGATGAAACTTGATGAATCATAGCTCTGCAAGAACATATTTCCATTCAGATATATATCAGAAAGGCAAGGGAGCAGAGCAAAGCTGGAAGCATACTGACATTAAAATTAAAAGAGGAAAAACACATGTAATACACAATATGGACAGAAGTATTAGAACACTTAACATTTCCAGCTATATCTGGAGGCAGACAAGTGTATAGGATGTCTTTGGATGTGGTAGCTTTACATTTCCCACTGTGTTTTCTGTGCACAAAGCTAGTTCCATGAAAATATGCTATAAATGGGTAAAGGTTTGCTATAGAGCTCTGTCCTCAACCCTATTGAACACCTTTTGGACGAATGTGAACACTGATTGCGTCTCAGGCCTCCTCACTACACCTAAAATCAGTATCTGACTTTACTAACGCCCTTGTAGCTAAATATATTTATACAAATTTTTCCCAAAAAAGATAGAAGGTTATTCTAACAGCAAATATGAACTACATATAGAATGAGATCTTATGCTTAGGTATGAACATACTTTTGTCAATATTGTGTATTATTATAATAATAATAATGACAATGCAATAAAGCATTTCAGGTTATTATCTGCCTCTGAAAACACAATGGGGCATTACTTGGTAGAGTGAACATCACTAATGCAGATACAGCATCGAATGTGAAAATTGGCTAATATGTCGCACACTTAATCACATAATCAGAGCGCTTTCTATAATCAGTGAATCCGTTGGTGAGATAAGGCCGTCTGGAGAGCGGGACCACGAAGACAAGAACGTTAATGGATTTAAAATGCCGAGCAGGAACGTGTGACCATCTCCTTCGAGGTTGTCACATTCACAGTTACACATAACAAACCTACTTTGTCGAAGAAAATTAGGAGCAACTGCAGCTTAGCAGCAAGAGCGAAACTTGTGTCTCTGAAAGAAACAAAACAAAAGGATTTTCAGATCTAATTTTTTTCACTGTGTGTGTATAGAGGCTTGGCTATGTCATGCCAGCCCCCTTACAACAGAGAGAAGGGTCTGTTACACACATCTGACTGATAATTAGTCACTGAGCTCCGTGTGGGGAAAACAATGAAGTGTGTGGTGAAGTGACTCTCCAAAACTGGATCTAAAGGACCTTTTCCAGGTCTCCTCACCTCAGCTACATCAATATTTGACTTTACTAACACCCTTGTGGCTAAAAGAATTTCCACAAATCTCCACAAGCACACTCCAAAATCTAGGATAAAGGTGGAATCGAATGTTCAGAAAAAGAGTGTGTGTGAAAGTGTGTGTGTAATATACATATAAATAGTTTGGGTTATTATATGGAAAGGTCAGCCTTTCAAAAAAAAATTAAGTTATAAGCACAGGGGAAAAAAACATTTTTATTCACTTTTGTCCTTAATGTGTATAATCATGTGAAAAAGATTTATAACCTATTATATTATGAATATACATCTCAGGACATCTCCTTATTTGGTCTTGAAATTAGTTATCTTTAAAATGTCTAGATGCCTGCTTTACTTTGCCATCGATGCTAAAATGCTGACCTCTGAGGAACTCTTTTAAGTATTAAAAAAGGAGGAAATCACGCGCTTACACAGGGTTCACAGGAATGACTGCTGTGAGCTGGGAACCAGCACAACTGGGATTGTCACTAACAGCACTTCCAGCCAGAACGATTAGTATTCACAGAATTTTAAACAGACGTGACTTTACCTATAACATACTACATAATCATACTGTTATCACAAAAGATAATACTACATTATACACCAATCAGGTATAACATTATGACATTATAACATTATGACCGGTGTAGGGAATAACATTGATTATCTCTTCATCATGGCACCTGTTAGTGGGTGAGATGTATTGGGCAGCAAGTGAACATTTTGTCCTCAATGTTGATGTGTTAAAAATGGGCAGGTGTAAGGATGTGAGCCAATTTGACAGGGGCTCAATTGTAATGTCTAGACGACTGGGCCAGAGCCTCTTCAAAACTGCGGCTCTTGTGGGCTATTGCCGGTTTGCAGTGGTCAGTATCTATCAAACGTTGACCAAGGAAGGAAATTTGAAACCAAGGAAACCAGCGATAGGTTCATAGGCGGCAGAGGCTCAATGATGCACGTGGGGAGTGAAGGCTATGCCGTGTGGTCCGATTCAACAGATCTGCTGAAGTTAATGCTGTTAATGCTCTACAGGTCAGGGCTGTTTTGGCAGCAAAAGGGGAACCAACACAATAATGAGCAAGTGGTTACAATTTTATGTCTGATTGGTGGCCATAAAGTAATGTTCGGTATACTAAACTGGTCGGTATACTTGAGTTTCAAGTGGCACTTTATTCTCCATTGGGAATTGACTTAATGATTGTTAAGACCTGGAGAATATACTACAAAATAGCATACACACTAAAGCCTCTTTGTTCTGAGCAGATGGATATAGTGGAAGGGGTTAAGCCACCAAAAGGAGCTGCGGTTTATTGTTTGCATCCCATCTGGCATTGCTAATTTTCCACCACGCCACTAGAGGTCAACCTTTTATTGGGTTATTTGGATGTTCTTTCCATTTCCTGTTTGTATTGTATATAAAGCGAATGGTCTTGTTGTAAGAATTACAGGTCTTACGGATTTATTTTTGTAAGGTTTAAGATTTTTGGCTTCGGCTGTTTTTCCCATATCATATGTATATCATTTTGGCATCAAATGACATTTATGGTAGTGTAGCCCAAAATGTACATTTTAGCATAACATATTGTGGTTCCCTCAAACTGTGACACAATGGTTCAGGACTTCATACTCACACAAATGTAATGGATTAAGGCAAGAATTGGGCACAACTGAAACTAAGCCTTAAACGGTATAAAAAGAATTTTGCACTATATAGAAATGTGATCATACAACACTTAGCATTAATAAACAGCACAAGAACTTTTTTTTTTTATTACAGTAAACCGACAGGGTAATTGTGAAGTTCATGCCCTCCTTTATTACACTAAGGAGACTTAGGGTAATTGTGAAGATCCATGTGCTGAAGCTCATTAACAGTCATCATCCACAAACAAGCACTAATACATAACTATTTGAAGCACTTAAACTAAATTTTGAGATACAGTATATACCTGTGTTTATTTCAAACCTACCGGCCTGTAAAGATTCGCAATGAAGTTGTTATGGTAGGAAACGATGGAATAGGTTATAAAACATTTACCAGAGCTTTCTACAGTAGGTGTACTCAGATATCCATGATAACAGGCCCAGTGGTGGCAGCTTGGAAGTGTTGGGATTTGAACTCCCAACCTTCTAATTCAAACTTCACATAAAGACTGAACTGACCAACCTCGAGCGCAAGGGACAAAAAAGGGAATTGTTGAAGAAATGCCCAAGAGTTTACAGGCTAAAATATGAGAACCTTAGCCCACCTCAACAATATAAAGAAGGAAGCAGCTTTTGGGAATGACGAAGCACAACTGGAGTTTTTTGGAGAGCAAGTAGCAAAGTTTGAGATCTTTCAGAAAATTTCAAGCCATTTGGTCTAAAAGCAATAGACCAAATACAGGCCCAGGCTCAGGTAATACTGTTATTAGCATCAATGATGGACAGTAATGAAGTAAATGTAGTTACTGCAATTTATGTAGCTTTTTTTTTTTTTTACGTATCTGTGCTTTTCTGAAGTATTTCCAGTGGGTAGAGTCCGCGCTCTGTTTTGAACTGCTTTCCATTGCCGCTTGGTGGTTACAGTTCAGCCTCAGTTCACAGGACATTTTAAGATTTTTTAGAAAGTAGTTGAAAAGAAGGTTTTGGGCTCATGCCAATTTTTAATAGATATCAATTAGTGTTTGACTCATTGATACCATTCTATTAATAGATCGGTGTGTTAAGAGTCTTTTCACATATACTGGGTTGATTACGTAAGAGTCTTGTGACAAAAATGATATGAACACCATATCAATAATAAATCATAATACTTTGGATACTTATCGTAATTTCCGGACTATAAAGCGCCCCCATATATACTGAATTTTACAAATATTTTTATTTTTAACATAAATAAGCCCCACCTGTCTATAAGCCGTCTACACTAATGAACTTTACACAGGCTTTAACGAAAGACACGTTACACACGGTGTAACGGGTGAAATATGTTACCCTTCCTTTAGGAGCATAGCGGTATTTTGGGAATAGCTTGCCACTGCATTCTCCCGGTATTACTGCATGTGTGTAAGACTGAGGAAAATGAATAAAAAAGCACGAGTTTTGGAAACCTGTCTGTGCTTATATGATTTCTGTTGTAACTGGAGTTAGTGAGCTCTCCCTTCACCCAGACTCAACACGTTACAACGGCTTGTATCTAAACAGTAGCCGACCCAGAAAGTCATTGTTCACTGTCTTCCTCCTTTCTTTCACAACTATTTCTCTCGGGAGTTTATCTTTTGGCATCGTCGTGCGTTTAAAAATCACCATCGGTGAAAGTTTTTCTCCCGATGCCGTGCAGCTCAGAACACAGGTGAAGTGCGTTTTTTTGTTTCCGTTCGGAAATTTCATTGGTCTAATGTTATGGGGTTCAGTTTTTTGGCTTGAAGTTTGTAAAACCAGGAACAACCCAGAAAAAATTGATAAATTAGCCGCTTCGTTGTTTAAGCCGCGGGGTTCAAAACGTGGGAAAAAAGTAGCGGCTTATAGTCCGACAAATATGGTAAATACATTTGAAGGCTTTTACTCAAGAGAAAGTTTAAAGTGAGCACTTTTACTGGAGTAATATTTTACCTACTGTATCTCTAATTCAACTTAACTACAGTGAAACCTCGATACTCGCGACCTTGACACTTGCGACCTCCATAGTTGGCGACTTTTCATTTGGAACTCGTGAAGCGAGCGGCTTGAAAGTTCGGAGTAACATTTCAAAACAGAGTTTGTACTAATAAATTACATAGAAATGTTTGAAAAACGATTTTATTATTGGCTTATTCATTTAAAGTAGTAAACAAAACAATTATGAATTATTAAGTAATTTACAATTTGTGTTGAGTTTACACTACAGTACATGTACAATTCCTATTGTAAAAGGAACATCAAAAGAAGAGAGTCAAAACCTCGCCTTTTTTGTGACTCGTAAGGGGTCCTAGAACGTAACCCCCATGAATATCGAGGTTGCACTGTACATGGTTTGTGTACTTCATCCACTACTGATTACCATCAAGCTCTGTGGGGGTTGGATCTTTATTTGGGGTTGGATATTGCTAATATTCTTTATTACCTTCAGCACTTGGCCTGCGTCCTTATGCAATGGTGGTGGCGTAATGGTGTGGGGAATACTTCCTTCCTTGGGATAAAGTGCTGCTTAAATAGATCATATAATTTTCATAACTCACCAGAATCATCTACTGATTATTGTATTGTCATGGCAGGAAATCGGAAATAGAACAAAATAGACATCTATAAGGATCAGTGAACATGGACAAGACAAGAGCCAGAGCAGGAGCTGAATCTGAATAAAAAAAAAAAATCTGAGCCGAACAGGAAGAATCTGCGTCATGCAGAGGAACAGTTGCATGATATGCTGCATAGCAGCAGGGGCGATAGGAATCTTCCTGCGCTGCTTTCCACAGTGAGAACGTACCCAAATTACATCCTCGCTACCAAATTGCAGCACATGTTTCAACCCGAAGCCATAGCATCCTCCTAGGTCCAGTTACTAATTACAGAAGCTTGCATGCATTCATTTCGATACGTTCTTTTGACTCTGAAAGGCATCATGTGTGAAATGCAGTGCCCACATTGCTGCTTCGTATACTCCTGGCCTGAGGAAGATATGACTATAGTCTTGGGTTTTGGAAGCATTCCAGAGGCCCTAGGCACAGTAGCTCAACGCTGAGAGCTCCCAAAATATATATTTAGAGAAGTCTTCCCACTTGGATGCCATACTGGTAACACCCTCCAGGCAGCTATTTTTGAGGCAAGCATGACTAGACCTCTGTGCATTCGGCTGCTGAGTGCTATACGTGTCGATAAAGGAGCGCGTCGACATTTGGAAGTCGATTCGTCACGAAGCGGCTTTAGGCACCAGCTGTAGCCACAGAGCTACATACAGTACGCTTTTGGCAGCTCTTCGTCAGGAAGTGGACAGAAGTTGCGCACTGACGCCTGAGTCTCGCTCGGAGAACAGAACATGATTGGCGTGAAAGTTTTTCGCATTCGCCCGTGCACTCGGCTGCAGTGTTCTGTCTCCACTGCTTACGCAAGTATAGGATGCAAAAAAAACAAAAAAAAGCGTCCGAATCGAAATTCATTGACAAAACTGACAACGCAGGAGGTGAACCTAGTAATCTTCCAACTGCCAATTTAGGATTCATCCCATCATCTTATAGTTCTTGAGAAATATGCATTTAGTGTTCTTTCTTTCTTTGGTAAAAAAGCAATCCACCCCCCCCCCATCCCACTTTGTCTCCCCCAACCCTACTATACCGACATACTGTACACTTTAGATTCAGAGAGAAAGGGAAAGCGATATGGATAGAGGGAGGAGTGAATGAGTAAGTAAGTGAGTGAGTGAGCGCAGGGAGACTATTTACTCTTGCACATCCATGATGGTTGCTATGGGAACACATGGTTGGTTCCATTTTTTGAAAAGAGTTCTCTCTTCATCCCTCTATCACTTTGTTTCCCATTCCAGTATCTCATCTCTTCTCTTCTCTTCTCTTCTCTTCTCTTCTCTTCTCTTCTCTTCTCTTCTCTTCTCTTCTCTTCTCTTCTCTTCTCTTCTCTCCTCAAAACCCAGCATCCCTCTCTCACTTAATCATTCTCTCTCTCTCCCTCTCTCTTTCGGTGGTTCTCGGTCTGTTCCGTGTTGAGTTGTCATGGCGACTGGCTGTAGGTGTGTGAGCGTGTGAAACAGAGTGGGCGTCACGGAAGTGACATCTCTTGGGCTATAACCCATCTTCCTCTCTCTCTTATTCTCTCTCTCGCTCGTTCTCATTCGCTCTCTCGCTCGCTGTGGGGGCGAGCAGGACACAAAAGCAATGTCAGGATGGTTTTTTAAAATCTTTTGGCTCGTCTCTTTCTGCGTGTGCACCATCCATACTACGCTCTTTATCTCTTTATATGAATATACATCTATATGCGCTGTAGTGTAAGACGCTAAGGCCAGGGATTTATATATCCAGCAGGAATGATGACATGATATAAATACCGTTCTTCTAAGTTCTGTTACAGCGCGCCTTTCTGAGCGGGTTGCATGTTTCCTCTGCACTTTTACGTCACCGAAGAAGTCTCAGCTTTACTCACAGTAACAAGCAGCTGATTGGACGATACGAGATGTACAAAAATACCACACTTTTTTTTAAGGCTTTTTTTTTTTTATGTTCCTACTGTCCTACATCATGACACAGTGCCTTGAGTTCACCCTCTAGAACTTTTCCATGTTCTGCAGATTGAAGAATCAGAAATGCAGAAATGTGTTTGGTTGAATAAGTGTTGGGAGAAAGGATATTTTTAAACCATATCATCCAACCCCTAATGAACATGCAAAAGAGTTTCTTCTGATATGTGTGCCTCGTGTTAACGCAGTAGTGTTATTTCTTTTGCATCATTATCGGTGCTTTTCGACTCATCCCTTTCTTCTTTCTCACTATCCTACTGCCAGATGGAAGGTGTGTGTCTCCATGTTCCCGGCCTCACACTCCTCTGAATGGCCATGCCCACGACTCCCCCGGCTGGAGCCGCCCGCTCCGCGTGCGAGATGGAGACCAGTTCTACATGTTGGACCAGGAAGAGGTAAACACACATAATCACCCACTGTAATGAGCTTGCACAAGGACGCAAATAGGAACCTGGTGTGTTTTTGCTGTTGTCCACAAGAGGGAGCACTTGCTCTTCAGACATGCATGTTCTAGTGATGGGTCGCGTTTGAAACGTGTTCATCAAGATTCGGACCAGAAGAAACATATTTATTGCATTGTGTAGCGCCTATGGGAGTCACGTGATAAAAGAGTGAACGACTCGGCCCAGAGGACTCATGAGATGAACTACATAATTCTGTATCCAGTACATAATATACACAGATTTAGCATGTTTTTTACTCGTGCTGACACTCTTTGAGACTATTCATTCTTCTGAGTCACATTAAAGATTCTTCAAAATGAAAGAATCATTCATGAAGGACCCATCGCTAGTTTGTTCATTTTTAAAGATTTCTAGTCACACTTCCTGTTTCCTCAGACTCCTCAGTGTGAAGCTAATGGACCATGGATTCCTGCAGATGTTGAAAAATTCATATTTAGATACTAGTATTACTGTTGAAAATGTGCCCAGTCAGAAAGCTCAGGTTTTACACATTTACACATAAACACCTTTTTTTGTCAGGCCATGTCATATATTTTTATATAGGAAGCCAAAGCACCATCAGATCCAAGGTCTCCACTGTTTTCTACTGTTCTGGGTGAGAATTCATCTGTCCATGATGACAGATATGCTGGCGTGTTTTCGAGATGTCAGGAGGGCTGTGATAAAGTCTGCGATATTACCGTAGGAACGGTAGCAGTTTGAGGAGATCAATAGGTAACTCTCTTGATGCCCTCGGCTGTGCGTAACCTGTGAAACTCATTACATCTACCTCAACTTTAAAGGGCATCCAAATTGATCTCTTTCTAAAGCTGAATCCCGGGATGACCGAAACTTTGGGGTCTATGAAGCTCATCAGTCAGATTTAAGTTTCAATTCAATTTTATTTGGATTCACTATTTAACAAAGCAGTATGGGGTGTAGGACAATACTGGTTTTGGGAAACCCCAAACCTAGGGCAAAATTGTACCTTTCTTTAATAGTGGGTCCGGGTCGGTCTGTAACCAAAAATTACATTGGCCAGAGACTTTTTGTTTTGAAATGTATTTATTATGCCTTCTAATCCTAGATTAGGTTATTATTTTGTTATGAACTGTACAGACAAATGAGCATTACTTTTCAAAAGATATATAGCCTATTAAAAGAGCATTATTACTATCATAATGATGTTTTTTAATATTTGTTACAATTGAAATCGAAACATTTACTTACTTCTGCATATGCATATAGTTGGTGGATGAATCTAACAAATAATCGGGGTATGTTAATAACTAGAGGTCGACCAAGAGTGGATTTTACATATACTGATAACTAGCGTAATGATTGTTTTTTAAAATAGATACTGTTAAAAAAAAACTAACAAAAATAACAATCCATGTAAAATAGTTACTGAACATTATTACGAACATAAAAATGTAATGAATCATGAACAATTATATATTTGTTAATAAATATAACTATAGAATGAATAAAGCAATAAATATAACATAAAGCGCTCTCCATGCACAGCAACATCTCATGTAAAAACAAACAGCACGTGGTATCAGTGATTCACCCCTAGAGGACGCTATCGAAACCGGAAAAACTATCAGAATGGGTTTTTGCTATCGGGGCCTCAACCTCTATTAATAACTAAGGGACATTTTAGTTTGAAAGCAATTCTTTATTATTAAATACAAATAATATAGAAGTAAAAAATATGAGATTAAAGTATATTTAAAATAATTTTTTTTAAATATGTCTCTGGCATTATTCAGAGGGCCGTTCCAAATGTGGGGCCGGACCATGGTTTGGGGATCTCTGCTTTAGGATATTCATTTGGGACCATCCACAGCAACAGACGGCGAATTACAAATGCAGACAATCCGGAGCAGAAAGTGTGCAAATGTGGAAGTTGAGAAAATCTACAGCAGGAGCAATGAGTCAGAATCCATCACAGGAATCACACCAGAGTACACCCATAGGCACAAAATATCACAGATATTTGTTGGTGATAACAACAAATCAATGGGCAGCAAATAAATAGATAAATGAACCTAATATAGAGATTGATTAAATATTTAATTTGTTTAAATATTTTAGATTTGTGTTTAACCTTGCAGATGGTTTTGTACAGAAACAAGAACCATTGTGGTATAAGGCTTCAAATAGTTATTGATTACCTGAAACATTTTTGTGGTTAATTTGTGTTTAATATGAGACCAAAAATATTCTCTACAGGTTCCAAATTTGGACTCTGATTGATCAAGCGTAATGGACTTGTTCCCAAGCCACTTTTTGGTGGTCTTACATGGTTAATGCACTTTTGGTCACTGTTGCTCTTTAGAAAATTCAATGGTGGGATTTTAGCCTTTAAGTAATATTCTCCTGTATTCCCAAAGGAATAATTCACTCAATGTGTGCAAAATCTTATTTAAATGGGAGGTGGCAGCTGAGTGGGGAAGCTGTTGGACTTCTGATCAGATGGTTATGAGTTCAAATCCCAGCACCACCAAGCTGCTACTGCTGGCACCTTAATCCTCAACTGTACAGTTTTCTATATGAGATAATTGTTTTCCTGCATAAGGTCATCTGCCAAATGCTATAAATGAAAACAGCTGCTCATTCTTATTATTATGATGATGATTATTCTTATTATAGACGTTTCATGTGTTAATCCACCCTTTAACTTGTGCATGCATAGCATGCTATGACTTTTCTAATAGATCGCAATTATGGTTTTCTTGACACAACTAAAAGTTACCAAAAAATCTGCCTTCTGATTCCACTGCATTTTTTGAAATCTTCGCTTCTTTTTTAGGAAACAACAAACCAGTCATGGGACTCAGACCGAATGCTTTCTGCTTTATCTCCTATATTCTCAAGCATAAATAAAGCTGTTTAGCAACAGCTGAAAACTCTCTTCACACCTTCATACCGTTTCCTCCAGGCTTCACTGTGGTGGAGATGCATTCACTATTGTACTGGATCTCTCACCTGATGTTTGGAGACACCTCTCTAAACCATCACCATGCAACTCAAACTGTGATTTATCACACCTTACCCTACCACCCCACTGAACCACTCAGAATCAAATTTTCCATGTTCTGCTAAAGATCTTAGATCTGCATTTGTTTTATTCTTTCTTTTATAAAATGTGAAGGGTGGGCCTGGCCTCTCTTTTCTTTGTCCAGGAGTGTGTTTATTTAGATTTTTAGGCATGGTATTCTACAGCAGTGCACTAGGACAGCATGCAAGCAGTTTTTTTACAGAATTGTGTAAAAAAAGTCTTAAGCCACCATGAATGGGTTTGCAAATGATTTTAGGTCTGTCAAATTCATTGACATTTTGAATGGAATGATGTGATTGTAATTTTGTCTTATTAGCAAGCTTTCAGTGAAGTAAACTTATACAACATGTGTATGTAATGCTTAAGCATGTCCTGTACAAGCCCTGTGCAACAGACCTTTTTCACAACAGTCATTTCGACTTGTAAAAGTAGGACATAGTGTATATGTAGGAAGGGGTAGCTTGGTGGTTGGAATTCTGAATGAAAGGTCATGAGTTCAAATCCCAGCACCAACTGTTGTGCCATTGAGCAAGGCCCTTAAACCTCAAGTACATGGTTGTATAAATAAGTTAATTGTAATTTGCTCTGGGAAAGGGGCATCTGCCAAAAAAAATGCCATAAATGTTAGCAATTAGGGTTTAATTTCGTTAATGGGAGTAAGTGTATTGGGTGGTCAAATTAAATAACTGCCACTTTAGCCTATAGAAGCTGTTTAGTTTTTTTTTTTTATACTGCATACATATTTCCTGTATTTTCTGGTTATATTCTACCAAAGAGACTAAGAAATACTTATGTATGGCCATTATCCCATTGCTGAAACAAGAATTTGAATGGTGGCCTAAGGCTTTTGCACAGTACTGTAGATATGAGGACACCCTAGAACAAAAAGCCTTCTATTGTTCTACACAATCATTCTGCAAACCTGAGTAAAATGTGTAAAAACAAATGTGTGTATGTGTGTGTGTGTGTGTGTATGCATGTGTGTATGCATGTGTGTATGCATGTGTGTATGCGTGTGTGTGTGTGTGTGTGTTGGGGTTCATGAGTACAAAGAGCCATGCTAAAGAATCAGAATCATCTTTATTAAAGTATAGGAAAAATAGGAAAATAAAATAGTAAATAAAGATAAAGATATTAACTATATAGTTTGTGCAGGGGATGTAAACTAAGGCAGTGCAATGTTCATTTTTCCCAAACAGGTCCACAGTGCATGGTTGCAATATAGTAATCCTTGCTGATTGCCCAAATGTAACACATATAAAATAAACAGTGTTTTAAAAATTTTTAGAGTTTATGGAAGCAGGTCAGTGATAATGGTGGGGCCTTGGTAGAGGTCGACTGATAGGCTGTGGATTTTTACCTATACGAATAGCTACAGTATAGTAGACTGGATCGTACTAGCCGATAACTTCTCTAGGTTATGTATGTAACCCTGATTTCCCAGAGGGAACTAGAGGACTCATAAGAGGAGGAGATAGCATCCACAATCCACCTGCTGAGGGTCTGTTTGTAGAAAGGCACTGGCCATGCCTGGGGTAAACTCTAGACAAGAGGGGGCCATGGAAAGGGCCTGAAGGTCCCTACCTCTATTTAGAGACAAGATGGGCAGTAGAAAAACAGTCTTTACTACAAGTAACCTTAAGGGCACCTTATGCAAAGGTTTAAAGGGGGGCTTGGACAGGGTCTCCAAAACTACCGCCAGATCCCACAAAGTCACCCTAGGTCGCACCTGAGTTTTCAGCATCCAGGTACCACAGATGAAATGTGCCACTAACGGGTTTCACCCTAGTGACTGCTCAGCCAGTGGAGCATGATATGCCTCAATAACAGACTCGTAAACCTGTACATTAAAAGAAGACAACCCTTTGGCGAACTGTTCCTGAAGGAATTCCAGCACTGGGCAGTTAACTGAATCTAACTGATGGTTCTCACACTATATAGTGAACCTATTTTGTGGTTAACAACCTCCTTGTGGAAGGAGCTCTTTACTGGAAAATAGTCTTTACAACCATGGCTGAGGGACAAGAGGCTAAAAGCTGTGGCTCAGGGACAGCCTCCACAACTCCGGGTGGGTAGGAAATAGAGTTCCCCCTGCCTGGGAAAGAAGATCCCACCTGAGAGGAATCTCCCAGGGGGGGTGTCTGAGAATGGCTACCAGGTCTGCAAACCAGGCCGGAATTCCCGGGAGCAGCGCAACAGGTAGGGCATACAGGCGTGGCCTTGGCCTGCACTATGATGTCATGGCCTGCACCATGACATCCAGTCTGAGAGGAGCTGGGTGAGTGAGGGAAAACCAGAGGGGACAGTGCAAGGTCTCTCGAGTCGCAAAAAGTTCCATTTGTGCCCTGTAAAACCTCCTCCATATTTGCTTTAACACTTCTGGATGGAGTCTTTATTCCCTGGGCCTTAGCCCTTGCCTCGAAAGGGTGTCTGCTCCCTGGATTAGGCACCCTTGGATGTATACTGCCCTCAGAGAAAGCAGATTCCCTTGGGCCCACAGGAGTATTTGTCCCACCAGTTTGTAAAGGGGTGAAAGCAAAGCCCCCCTAGATGGTTGATATAAGAGACCACAGATGTGTTGTCTGTATGGCTCAGCACATGATGGCCCCTCAGGTCTGAGAGAAAATGCTTTGATGCTAGAAGCACGGCCACTTCCAGGCAGTTATTGTGCCACAAGAGGTGGGGGCCTTTCCAAAGACCTTAGGTAAAGCGGCCACTCATGACTGCCCCAGGCCGTGAGGGAGGCATTTGTTAATGTTACGTGACAAAAAGGAGTTCCCAACACGGGACCTGTCACACATCACTTTTCATGGCATTTAATCTTAACCCCAACTCTGTTATGTGGGCGAGAACGACATCGAGCTTATATCAACCAATCGTCAATATAATTTTGTATTCGGATACCCTGTAGTCTCAGAGGAGCCAGAGCAGCATCCACACACTTTGTAAAAGTGCAGGGTAAGAGTGCAAGGCCAAACAGAAGAACCCGATATTAATAAGCTTTGCCCACGAAAGCAAACCTTAGGAACTGCCTGTGTAGAGTAAGGATGGGTATATGGAAGTACCCGTCCCTCAAATCTATTTTGATGAACAAGTCCTTAGACCTGATTTAAGACACGACTTGTTTCAGCATGAGCATCTTGAACCTGAGCTTTATAAGTAAGTGGTTCAGCTGATGCAGATCTAAAATGGGATGCAGCCCCCTATCCTTTTTGGGAACTATGAAATAACGGCTGTAGAACCCAGACTCTCTGTTGGGGGGGGACCACCTTGATGGCCTTCTTCCTTAAGAGAGTGTCTACGTCTTGTTCTATATACAGAGCATGCTTGGGATCCACCAGAGTGGGAAACACCCCGTTGAATCGAGGTGGAAGAGACCCGAACTGAATCTTGTAGCCTCTTCCTACAGTGCGCAGTACCCATTAAAACACGTTTGGCAGGAGTTTCCAGGCTGCCAGTAGTCTACTAAGGGAAGCATTCTTTTGAGATCGAGCTCTGGCGTGCCTAGTACAGCTTAAGCGGTGTCCAGAAGCTGTTTTAGAGGCCTCCCGGGAGGCAGCGGGCCCCCAAATCCGCTACATTTCCAAACGGAAACTGAGGGAGGCACTTGCTGGAGACCACTGGGTCCTGAAATACCCAGAGTGGCAGAGTTAACAAAATGATCTCCTAAGGGCACTAAGGAGAGGCGTGCACCATGTAGTGAGGCGTACACCGGCCTGACCTGCCACCGTGTCCGCTTTGCCCATCAAAGCCGCGGTGGTCCAAGATGCTTGTTGGCAGCACTGGAGACTTAAGGGACGATGCAGCGCGAGGGGAGAGATAGCTACCAAGTGTCTCTTAAACCCAGGAAATCACTGTTTTGTCAGTCTTTACCTAAAAGAAAAGCTGTAACAAAATTAAGGATTGGCAAGATTAAAGCCTGGGTCATGAACACTAATCAAAATGATTAGTGCATTGAAGGAAATGTTTGGAACAAAATTTTGCCCTGGGAATAAGTGCTAATTACTGTATACAATTGAAGAACCCATACCAAGAATTGATATACAATATAAAACCTTCTTCTATTATTTCCTATTTTCCTACAACCATGATATGGGGTTTAGGTATAAATAGTTTTCACTGGTGTCTTCTCCCTTGGGCTTTCAAACCTTATGAATAGAGTATCAGCAAGGCAATAAAAACGTGTGGAGCAAAAAAAAATTCTAAAAAAAAAGATCCTAGTATGCTTGGTATTTCCTTGCTTAGCTTTCTTAATGTATTTTAATGATCAGAGATCTATATCTATGATTAGTGCAAATGAGAAAATGCTCTACCGTGCCCTTAAGCCCTCAATACATCTATTTCCTTCAAAACCTCATTAATGGCTAGTGATTCACACTTTCTCCTGTCACAGATGTCTTTGCTTGAGGCTGAGCTTACACAAATAGAAAGCACATGAATGGGATTTTGTAAGATTATAACCATCATGCTGTGGTGATAGGGGAAAAAAATAAAATTCTATTTCAATAGGCAAATATATCAAAATGCTAAAGGATGAATCAAAAGGTGAAAAAAGAGAAGGGTGAATCAGAAGGTGATACCAGCTGTGCTGGAATTTAAATCTATCATTATACATTGTAGATCCGTGGAAATCACTAGGGATGAACAGATTAATATTAAATTAATACTAACCAGCTCTAAAGTTAATACTAACCAGCTCTGATCTCAACCCTACTGCACACCTTTGGGATGAATGTGAACACAGACTGCATGTGACAGTGTACGCCTCAGCACACTATCTGGCAGCCTCCTGCAATGAGTGGCCGCTCTGCCCAAGGTCTATGGGAAGAGCCCCATCTCTTGTGGCACATCAACTGCCTGGAGATGCTGGCCGTTCTTCTAGCGTTAAAGCATTTCCTTTTGGACCTATTTGGCGATTATGTGCTGATCCTTACAGACAACACATCTGTGGTCTCTTACATCAACCACTGGTTGATGTATAATTTGATAATTATAAAGCTACTAAATAATTCCCACATGATTCCTTTAATTCTGTGTTAGCAGCTTAGTTCAAATCCCAGCCACACCAAGATATTTTGCTTACATTTATGGCATTTGGCAGATGCCTTTATCCGGAGCGACTTACATTTATCTCATTCATGCAATTGGCCAGCTAAGGGGTTGAGAGTCTTGTTTAGAAGCCAAGGAGTGAAAGCTTTGTGTGGATGAGATTTAAACTCATGACCTTTGGATCCAAAGTCCAATGGCAACCACTAAGCGTCCACTTCCCCACCTCCCAAGATGACACTAAGATGCCATTTCTGCCCCCATAGCTGCTTAATTGTATGAGTGAGATAAATGTAAGTCAGTCTGGATAAGGGTGTCCACGAAAGGCCATAATTGCAAATGTAAATGTAGAACTGACTAAACAGGAATCTGAATAAATGTTCGTGTTCTCTGCAGAACATCCAAAAAATGTTGGGTATAAAAGTTCCATCTTAGCACTAGACAATCCAAAAATGCACGTTTAATATGATATAATCCACACACCTTTATCTACAATAAAGAAATGACTGAATCGGAGAGTGTTTGATACTGAAAGATGTTTGCAGCATGCACTAAGATATAAACAGTATCAGATAATGAGTCTGCAAAAAAAAACCTGGTTTTTATTTATTTATTTATTTATTTATTTATTTATTTATTTATTTATTTATTTATTTTGCGTCCTTCAAAATAAAGCTATATATATAAATGTGAGGATTAATTTGTGATGACACTCATGAAGAAGCGAGGGCAGGGTCAGAAGATTCATGAGTTACCACATGAAAGCAGTAATCATATTCATGAATGAAACTCTAAATAAACAGTTTAACCCTCGGACCTGCAGAGGCTTGCCAGGCTGATTTCTCTCCCAATGCCCATCTTTAGTGTCAAATTACTCATTAATTTGACCCGTCTTTTCCACTTTTGAGTTTAAGTAGTTTTATCTGTGAACCTGTACATGTCTTGTCATCATCCAAACCCTTTGAGTGTGTAAGTGAGTGTGGGAAAAAATACAACCTAGGATTAGAATTTTCGAAAGAATCAAAACATTTGCTACCATATACCTGCTCTACACATGAGTGGAAATATGCAGTATCACAAGCAGTGAATAAAGATGTCCCTGTACTTGAGTAAAAATACTAATCCCTTGTTTAAATATTACTCCAGTAAAACTAAAACTTCTCCTTTTACATTTTTAATAAAATGGACCTGATGTATAAGAACATCTCTAGGCTACGTGTGTAACCCACTTTGGGGGCGCCTGAGTGTTTACGCTCTGAAATAATGTGTGTAATCAGTCAAAAATTGGACACTAGATGTCACTGGTGGGGTGACGTCACGACCAGGAAGTATAAAAGCGGCAGGTTCTGTAAGGGAGAAGGAAGCACCGCAGGGACGCCGTCAGTGTGGCTTAGAGACGCAGCGTCTCGTTCCCTCAGGGAACTGGGGTTACATACATAACCTAGAGACGTTCCCTTTCAGGAACTTGAGCTGTATCGAAACGCTTTGGAAACGAGTGTCCAATCAGACCAGACTGACCAGTCCCTAACTAGTGTGAATAAGCCCAGCTAGGTTGAAGGACAGAGGGGCCAGGAGTGGCACTGGGGCCCAGGTTGTAGATCCAGACAAAGGTCAGCAGGGGGGACGAGCCCCCAGCATTGCAAATGTCTTGGAGGGGTACAATGACCAAGCCATTGAGACAGCCACACTCCGGGTGGAGTAAATTCTAACCCCGAATGGAGCAGGGAGCCCAGAGAACTCATATGATGATGCAATGGCATCAATGATCCATTTGGTAAGGGTTTGCTTATCGGCAGGGATGCCTCTCTTTGGAGGGCCGTAAACTCCAGGAAGAGGGGGCTAGAGAAAGGGCCTGTAGATTTCCTACTCTCTTAAGAAAGCAAATGGCCAACAAGAAAGCAGTCTTGATAGAGAGATGCCTCTAAGACTGACTGAGCCTCGGCCACACCTGGGCCATGGCATTCAGCCCCAGTGGGTTGGAGGAGGAGCAAGGGAGAACCAGAGAGGAGAGTGCAACGTCTCTTGAGACGCAAACAGATCCCCCTGGGCTTTGCCGGTTCTCTCCCAAATTTGATCCACCCCGAGATGGTGGAGCCGGCATTCCCTGGGTCTCAACCATTGCCTTGATGTACCAAAGTAAATGGGGCCCTTCCCGTAGACCTTGGGCGGAGCGACCACTTATGCGTTAGCGTTACGCAATGACCAGGAATTTGGGGCCCTGAGACAGGAACCCAGAATCTCTCCAAACATCTAAGGCATGTAGGCATCACCGCATGACCTTCATTGTATGGAGGTCATTGCCCCTCCACGAGAACCCAGGGACCTAAGCCACCACTGAAGGGGTCTCATGTATAGAAGGCCAAGTGGGATAACACTGGGCGCAGCTGCCATGAGTCCTAGCAGTTACTTTATGACGCCGAGATATGTGGTTCTCTGTAATAGAGAAAGCACACTCTTCCCAGCGTTCCCAGACTGCTTACTGCTCTGATCGAGCTAATATCAACCAATGGCTGATATAGTTGAGGATGCTGATGCCCTGAAGTCTCAGTGAGCTCATAGAGCTTATAGAGCTGCATAGACACATTTTGAGAAGGTGCGGGGAAAGAGGGCAAGGCCAAATGGAGGCCAAATGATGTAGATCCAAAATAGGATGCAACCCACCATCCACCTTCAGGATCGGATCACCGGAACGTCCTATGTCAGGACTTTTTTATCGTAGCCCTCTTATTGAAGGTGGCAGTCCTCAGATTTGTCACTTTACGGGGCTTCGGCGCAGAGCGCCATGCAGGATCCCTTACAGGGGGAGCCCAACGACGATTGACAAAGCAAATCAACACATACACACAGAGTGCTTCGGGAACAAACAGAAGCTTGCGCTCGCCTCACTTTATGTGCGATTTATACTTCCTAGCTGTGACTTCACCCCACTGGTGATGGCCAGCGTCTAGTTTTTGACTGATTACACACATTATTTCAGACCGTGAACACTCTGGCACGTTCCTAAAGCATTTTCGACACAGCTCGAGTTCCTGAAAGGGAACTGCGTGTAAATAATGTTGTGATGTTGTGATGCACATCAGACCTTTCTAAGAAGGCAGTTTTCTATAGTTACAGACACACACTCTACCCAAAACTGTTGGATTTTCTTGTGTTCTTTCTACAGCTTCTCATTTAATACTGTTTATGTTTTCATGTCAATGTATTAAGAAGCGACATGGTATTGGGCATTCAGCAAGACCTTTGACCACTACCTGCTTGGTTGTAAGTTGCTCTGGATAATGGCTTCTGCCAAATTCCATAAATGTAAAATGTTAACTTTAAAACCTCTGTATCTCTGCAAAGCTGCTTTGGGACAGCGTCAATAGTTAAACATGTTATACAAACAAAAATTTTACTGAATTGAATGGTTTTATATAATGTAGCGCAGTAATAGATATTATTTATTAAACTATAGTGAAGTATAAATGTCCCTGCAAAAAATAGTTTAAAAATGTACTTCAGTGCAGTAACAGAGTAAAATCCGAGGGCCATTCAAGTCTAGCTTTTGAGTTTATTAAATAATAGAACAAACTTCAAAGAGGAGAAACTGCATTTATTTTTTGTAATAGTGGCGGGTCTTACGCTTTCACTCACAAGAAACTTCACTGTCTGCCATCTGATTAGCGGTCTCTGGACTAGTCCACGACATGTACATGTACGTACATAGACAGGCTAGCATCCATTATTATACTTGGAAAATTCCCGGTTTGACTTGAACACCCCTCATACTTTATTTCTGTCCATGAGTTTGTATCAAGGATGGATCTGGTTCTAAAAATGTGTATGTATGCTCATTTAAGTTCTCTTTCCAAGGGAGTAACAGCTTAAAAAAATTATTCTCATCATAATTGCTGGAACATTCCAATGCACTGTTGAAATGTCAAGCACAATGCATCAGGAATGCTAAACAATTCCTGTAAATTCGGTTTTGATATAGAGCATTCATTGGAGGATAGAAGGACTTGGCTTGGGTTGAGAGCACACATGGTGGCACACTTAGGTAGGTGGCACACTGGACAAAATTCTACACTCCCTCCCCCATACGTTATATGGACAAAATTTTTGGACACCTGACTATTACCACATTTAGTCTCCATTTGCTGTTACAATAACTTCTACTCTTCTGGGAAGATGGTCCACTAGATTATGTTCCACTAGATTCTGTGGTGATATATAGAGATTCATTGCCACAAGGGTGTTAGTAAAGTCAGGTACTGATGTAGATAAGTGATGGAGGCCTGGGGAGCAGTCAAAGTTCACATTCATTCCAAAGGCCAGAGGTCTTTAGCAGGCTACTCAAGATCTTTTACTTTGACCCATGTAAACCAAATCTTCATGGAGCTCGCTTTTTGCAGTTTGTGTGGAAATGTTCTATTGACTGCCCCACTTTGATCACTATATTTTTTTCTGTTTGCAAACGTTTTCTAGCCAAGAACACTTTTAGTTAAATAAGGTTTAATATAGTTTAATAATAAGTGAGCCAAATGTGATGGTGGTGATTAACTCTTTGATTAACTCTTTGAGATAATATTAGGAAGAAACCTTGAGCGAAACCAGATTCAAAAGGGAACTCATCCCCATTTGGAGTGATGGTAGCTTAGTGGTTAAGGCATTGGACTTTGGATCAAAAGGTCTTAAGTTTACTTCCAAGCCACACCAAGATGCCACTCCTGGGCTTGTTAGCTGCTCATTTGTATGAATTAAATAAATGCAAGTCACTCTGGATAAGGGGGTTGCTGCAAAATGCCATGAACGTAAATTTGGGTGGGTCTCCATTATACAGTGTTGATGTTATCACCTTTTTACTGATGTACACTTTAGTGTAAAAGTTTGTGGCAACAGTAGTCCTCGGCCAACTGTAGAAGAATTGTTTGTATTAATTCCAGTACAAAACAATATTCATGATTTAGTGTTTTCCAAGTGTTTACCATTCACAGTAATCTTGTGGTTTTTGTTTTTCATTAGTCCATTTGGAGCCATAATTAGCAGCAGCAAGTAGTTCTTATTTCCAATTAATAAGAATTCCATCTAGAATCAATCTGGCAGGTCCAGAGAGCAAAAAGGGTCATGATCATTGGTATAGGTAAGTGGTAGATCAGTGGGTTAAGGCTCTGGGTTACTGAACAACCATGTTACTACACTTGGGGTCCTTGAGCAAGGTCCTTAACCCTCTGTGATCCAGGGGCACTGAATCATTAAAGACCCTGTACTCTTACACCAGCCTCCTAACATTGCTGGGATATGTGAAGATGGAATTTTACTGTCCTCCAAAGTATACTGTATGTTACAAGTATAAAGCACTTTTTTCCTCTTTCTGCCAACTCTTTCAGGAGCATGTTTAGTTTGACAAAAAGAGAAATACACAGATTTTTTTGGTGTTTTTATCATTATTTACAAGGCCAATTGTTTTTTGAATGTTGTTTGAATAGTAATTTGTAATTTAACCTCCTAAACCACTGCTTTTGAGAAATAAAAAACATTAATAATTGCACTTTTTAAAGATTGCTGTAAGACTATTTACTTGAACATTGAACACTTGGGTATAATTAAACCTGGCATGCCACATTTGAACATTTTTACAAGGCTTTCTTTTCCTTATAGACTTAGATTCAACTACGTTTTGGCCTGGATCTTAAGAATTAATCGAAATGTATTGATCTGTAGTACATTCATATTATCTGAACATACAAGATATTATATTTTGGATCTACACAGTACTCAAATCCTATACAGTGGTTTGATGTCAAAATGAATCAGATATCATACCAGCACATTTTCATTTCAGAGAAAGTGGTAGCCTCAAGCATGTATAGTTTACCTGCAGTGCATGTATATCACATATTGTATAGTTCAATTAAAGCAATATTTATTTTAAAAGCTGAATGAAAGAAAAGAAAATACTATTTACTGCTCATCATTTTTAATTCAGTTCAATTCTATATTCTCTAATCTGTTTTTCAAGAGAAATATACTCTAGTTATCCTCTAGTTATCCTGCCTATGAGGTCTGTTGCCTGTGCTGAAAAATACAGGATCTATGAACAGCCACAAGGTGTCATCTTTAAAAAGAAAGCAGCTAATGCACTTCCGCTGTGTGGGGAATCAGTCAACGCTTTAGACGATAATTCCAAACCTAACAGAGAATCGTCCTTTGATTACTGTAATTTGATTATGATCATTATGATAATATTCAGATAAATGCAGTTGCTTTTCTACATAATTTTGTTTTAAAATGTATCTATGTAATTGGTAACCTGTATGTATTTTTTATGTTTTGTATTTATTTTAGCCCTACTTCCCTTTCCCTAAATGGTTATTCCACTTGTCAGGCCACCATTGTAAATAAGAACCTGTTCTTAATGACTTGCCTGTAAAAATAAAGGTTAAACAAACAATAATTAATTTTTTATTATAATAATTAATTATTTCTATGCAACAAACTTGGTAATTTAACAGTATCAAGATTTACTTTGACCAAACAAATATATGAATGTATAAACTTTATTTCCATTGAAGAATCCTCCCTTTGCATTAAGAACAGCTTTACACACTCTTGGCATTCGAACAGTTGGTTTCTTCAAACATTCAGCAGAAATACTTTGCCATGCCTCTTGTAAAAACTTACTAAAGGTCTTCTACACTAGTTGGAGATTTCTTTCTGGCTTTGTGATCCAGTTCATCCCAGGGCAGTTCAATAGAATTTAGGTGTGGCAACTGGGCAGGCAATTCCATCATAGATAACATTTGCATTGTGTTGAAGTATAGAATGGTTGCCATGTTGGTTTTCTTTCACTCGGAACAAGTCTCCAACCTTCCTTGCTCCAATCCATTAGGCTTTTACCTTTATGTTTGATTGTGGTGTGAGGCAGCCTGCTAACATCTTCTCTCCTGTTTTTGTTTTACATAAGTTCTTCTGTTAAAACAACTGTACTCATCTGTTCATAGAACTTTCTTCCACCCATTCACTGTCCAATTCGTGTTTTTTTGCATTTTGTTTGTTGCATTTAAACAAAAGGAACATGCATGTGTCTCAGAAATCGTAAAAAAAGACTAGGTGTTTCTAAATATTTGACAAGCTCTGTATGCATGTACAACCCCAATTCCAAAAGAGTTGGTATGCTGTGTAAAATGCTGTCTCAAGAGAATTCTAATGTAGACACATCCCTATTTATTACATTTCTGGCTTCCCTTACTATCCTCCTCAGACACCCGTTTCTGTACAAAATCTTAGAAATCTTAAACAATCATTCTTTTCTGATAGGAAGGTTATGAGGAGTATCTCCATAGTGGAAGTTGTCCTGAGTCTTAGTCACAGCCTGCTTTTATTTATACTTCCTGCTGTAACATATGACACTTTAATTTTACCTGAGATTTTTTTGACTCTACTTTGACAGAAATTGCTTTTGAGACTAAATATTGCTTGTTCCTTTTTTTTTGCCTAAGTCTAGTCAAACCGAGACTCTTTTATTACCATTTCAACCATATATAGCTGATGCAGTACACAGTGAAGATAAACATTTCTCCAGAACGTTGGTGAAACGTTCTCAGTCTTTTCGCATAAAATGAGTTGATTACACAAGAGTCTTGTGACAAAAATGATAATAGGAACATTAGAGCCATAATAAATGATAGTACTTTGGATACTTAAGTACATTTGAAGGCAAATGCTTTTGTATTTTTACTTAAGTGAAAGTTTAAATGGACACTTTTACTTTACTGGAGTCACATTTTACCTACCGTATCTCTACTTTTACTCAACTACATGCTTTGTGTACTTTGTCCACCACTGGTAATACCTTATTCTCAAACTTGCTTCTTTCCACCTTAATATATATATACTATATGATATCTGTTTTGTCACCTGATGATTACAAGATATTTATACCTCATTCCTTTGTACAATGCACCTTTATATTTGCACATTGTCACTTGCACTCAATCGTTCCCTTCTACTCAAAATTTTTAAAGAACAAAAAAGTCTATGTATACATGTATACTCTTCTTGGACTAAATTTTGTGACCACCTGATCATAAGATACTTTTGTACTTTTTAAAAACCCCATTCCACATTTAGCTCCCTTTTGCTGTTATAATAACCTCCACTCTTCTGGGAAGATGTTCCACTAGATTATGTGATAATTTGTGGAGATTTATTCAGTAAAGTTAGTAAAGTCAGGTCCTGATGTAGGTGGGAAGGTGAGGAGGTCTGGGGTGCAGTCAGTGTTTACATTCATCCCAAAGGTGTTCAATAGGGTTGGCGCTCTGTAGCAGGAGATCTTCCAGTTCAACCCGTGTAAAGCAGACCTTAATTGAGCTGGCTTTGTGCACAGGAGCAATGCCAGGCTGGAACAGGTTTGGGTCTCCTAGTTCAATTTTAAGGAAAATTTCATGCTACCACATCCAAAGACAATTGGATGTCTCAAACTTTACGGTAGTCTGAGGAGGAACAAAATATGGCCAGAAATTATGGTCTGACAAGGTTTCCCAATACTTTCCTATTTTGTATTTGCACTTCTGGTTAAATGTAATCTGCATTTCACTGGGTGTGTACTTGCACCCTGTGACAGCAACAATATAGTTGAATCTAATCAACTCTTAAAAACTGTTTGAATATTGTCTTTAAAACAGAATATAAATATTGACCTTATTTATCCTTGGATGTCTGTTTTGTGAAACCTATAAAGTCTCAGTATTTCTCTGAGTTCTGTGTAATTACAACCTACAGGAATCGTGTGTTCTGAAACCTTAGAACCTGATAAAACATGTTTAGTGTTTGCAAAGTTAACTAAGGAGGAAGATCTTATCGATTTCTTTGATTATTCTAAATGTAACCTAAACATGTTTTTAAAGATTAAGTGTGAACAATCAACGTGACATGTTGAAATTACAATTATTGATGTTGGTGTAAGCCTAAAAAAAAAAACAATGTAATTAAGAAGTCATTATTGAATTCAAGACCTTCTAACCAAACATAAGTGCCAGACCTAACTAATTTAGCTGAATCATCAAAAATCCACACAGCCACAACTCGAAATCTAGTAGTAAGTTTTCGTAGAAGAGAAACATGGAGGTTAATGTAGCTGAAAAGGGAGAATACATTTGGAATGAATCTCTCAACATACACAGGTGTGTGTGATCACACTTTTGATTCGGGATTCAAGAATTTATTTGTCACAAACATAGTTATATACAGAATACAACTCGCAGTGAAATGTACATTTTGGCCAAACCTTTATTGAAGTTCTCAATTATAAATAATTTTATATATAAACCTTCACATTTCAGTGTTACACCCTGATAATAATAATAATCATAGTCCTACCATCTACATCAATCCAGGGAAACTTCAGAGTAGTTTTGACTTGGAGCCTTTAACTGAATAAAATTAAATTATCTGTCTAGCATGTGACATTGATTCCCCAATTAATTTTTACATGTTTTATTTCTGGCTTTAAGTTTTTTTTGTTTTTTGTTTTGTTTTAACTGCTGTCTTGTATGTTTGTAACTCTGCACGCCTAGCATGAAAATGGATGTGCTTCCTAGGATTTTAGTAATTATCTGACTCATGTTTTTTGGGCCAGAAATATAATAAGAAGGGTTGAAGATGTATTCTCTCTCTCTCTCTCTCTCTCTCTCTCTCTCTCTCTCTCTCTCTCTCTCTCTCTCTCTCTCTCTCTCTCTCTCTCCGGAGTTTGTCAACCAATGCATGGTCCCTCCTGATGGTACACCAATTTGCAGGTTTATTACATATAATGATCTACTAAGTAATAAACTGGCAACTCTGTGTTTTGTGCTACGGCACTATCTACTATCTCATTGAGAATTTTTTATTGTCCCTTTTCTGTTGTTTCGTTTTTGTTATTGTCATTGCATTTCTAATAATTCTCATAACTGATTTTTTTTTTTTACACAATATTATAATATAACAATGTTCACTATATGCACTAATTTTCTTATAGTAGTAAGTTATTTAATTTTCTTAACAGGATTGCAAATTTTGTGTTATTTTATTTTATTTATTTATTTTTTACATTATGTATTGCACAAGGTTTAACCTCTGTTGCATTTTTTTGTCAACCAATTCATGGTCCCTCCTGATGGTAAACCAATTTGCAGGTTTATTACATATAATGATCAACTAAGTAATAAACTGGCAACTCAGTGTGTTGTAGTATCCAATATCTCATTGAGAAGCTCATATATTGTAAGTAGGTCTGGGATGCAGTCAGCTTTCCAATTAATCCCAAAGGTTTGGCAAAGGCTTGAGGTTAGATCTCTACAGAAGGCCACTCAAGGACTTTACCATGTAGCATATCTTCATGAAGCTGATTTTGTGCCTAGCTGATTGTCATGCTGGAAAAGGGTTGGGTCTCCTAGTTCAGGTGAAGGGAAAATGTAATGCTACCCGGTTCAAAGACATCTGATACAAGTGTGTGCCTCCAAATTGGTGGTAACAATTGAACCACATATAGCATATGGTGCCTATGGTGTTTACCTAGTTTTAGCTGCATTGTGACAGATAGCTCATGGCAACCATGCAAAAATTTGAACTGCCAAATCAAAGTATAGACACTTTTCTACATTTCCTACACTTATTAAGAAAATGTCTCAAATAAATCTAGTCTCTAAAAGACACTTACTATGGATAAATAAAAGAATGGTCCTTTTCTGTGTTTCATCTCAGACTGTGTGCTCGTACTAGCATAAAAATCAAAACCTCTTGCTTGTGTGACTTTTTCAATTTTGTCCTTCAAAATTTCCCAGTCCATATGCGCATCTTTAGGCTCGGCCAAATGCCTTTTTTTGGCGAGAATTCAAAACAACAATCCAAGTCTGTTCAGTTGAGCAGTGGTGGTTTAACGGTTTAGGCTCTGGCTTACTAATCATAAGGATGGGGGCCAGAAACCCCAGCACCACCAAGCTGCCTCTGTTGGACCCTTAAGCAAGGCACTTAACCCCATCTGCTTCAGGAATGCTGTTTGATGGCTAACCCTGTGTTCTGACCCTAGCTTCCAAGCTGGATGTGAGCAAACTAAGAGAAGTGATGGCTCACCATTTAAGGTCCTGGGTTACTGAATGGAAGATTTGGGGCCCCAGCACTGCCAAATTGCCGCAGTTGGGCCCTTAAACGAGGCCCTTAATCAGGTGTAAAGCCTCTTTTGTCTCTCTGTGCAAATAATATATTCATCTCTGGCTACATCTCAAATTGTTCTCTATGACGAGGTAGGAGGGCTGTTAAATCGAATTTAACACAGTGCACCATGTCCCCTCAAATCCCTCCCTGTAGATCTTAATTATGTGTGCAGTATTTTAGGGTGGATGTTTTACTAGGCAGTCGATTTCCCAAAGACAATGTATGATGAGTCAAAATCTGTTTATATACCTCAGCATTCATCACTCAGTTGAATCTCATCATATCCCCTACAGCACCGGGTGGAACGCAGATCTGAAGAAAACTGTCGCAGTGATTCACAGAAACCTTCAGACAGGCATCCGTGTGCTTCTCATCATTTCTTTGCTTGACATAATTGGGACTCATTGCTTCATAAGGGATCCTGCCTAGCTTTTTTTTTAATGTTCTAGCACCTCTTGTGTGTATGCTTGGCTACAAAAATAGATTCATGTCTGCACTTTACTTTTACAGACGCTGAGCAAACACTTGACTGGATTTTTTTTCCCCTTAAGGAGATGACCTTTTTAGATGAAGAAAGTTTGTGGGTGCTTCATGGTATTTTCTGTGGAAGAAGTGGAAGAAGAAAAGCCAGAGTTTACCTAAAGGTTAAATGTAATCCTGTTTGGAAACGCTATAAACATGGAAATTGGGTTCTTTTGTATAATACGTTTAACGTTTTGGAGTGGTTTCAAAGCCTGAACCATGAAAGCACTAAAATTAACAACAAAAACAGACCCCTATGAGGTTCTTCCATAGTCCTGGCTGAACAGTGTGTTGGATGCCCTTTAGTGTGATTGACAACAGCAGAAACTCATACAGCTGTATATTTGGCTAGTTATACACAATGCATCATGGCTCAAAGCATTTGTTCCTGTCCTGTCCATGAACCTTGTTCTTGTGAATGTGTATAGCATTGTTCTTGCACTCGTTAAGAAGGAACATGATAGGTTGGTGGGAAGCACAATCTCCACATTGTACCCACTGCTCATGGGACTAGCAGGAGCAGTCCATCTGACCGGGGAAAAGCGATTACTACAGAGGGTACATCATAACGTGATGCATTACTATAGAAAAATTTGACATTGTGTATTATGGACATGTCCAATTAGCTTCCTGCAAATAAGTATTATATCATGCAATTGCACAGTTTGAACACCAGAGGTCCCAATCTGCACAGTGTTATATAGAGAATACAGTAAAACCCCCTTATCTGCTATTTTAATTACCACGGTTTCACATCCACAGTTGATCACAGTCAGAAAAAAAATAAAATCTGTATAAAATTACAGATTTACAATAAACCTATAACCATTTAAATAATTGTGCTTTGTTCTGACATCTTGTGCGGTTCCACTCGGGACATTATTCATCCCTTTGGACATTGTAAACACGCTGAATACGCCACCCATTGTGTTAGTCACTTCTCGATTATCAGATCAACTGTCTCATTCTTTCGTGGTGAGTCTGCAAGATCTGTACTTGTGAAGTCTGATAGTCTGAAAGCTCCGCATTGCAACAACCAACACGTTTTGTTGTTACATGATCACATTAATACAGTTAAAAACAGCTCTTCAGACACTTACAAACAACATTAAATGTTGAAGCAATCAGGTATTTTAGCTGACTTTGGAGCTCTAGGTTTATTGTGCAGTTTCAGAATCCACAATCACAGTTTTCCAGAACATACAATGACCACCATAGACTACACATGTACCTTAACAAGCTCAAAACTGACACTATGTATTGAAGTTGCACACACAAACTACAAGCACAGAGTGAAGGCTTCAATGCTCTTACGTATTAAATGTTACCAGGACTTTGTGGCCATGTCCACACGAATGTTTTTGTTTGAAAACATATTTTTCCCTCCGTATTGGCCTTGCGTAGCTTTCAGCCGTTTTAGTGTGGATGAGCAACTACTGGGAAATGACTGAAAATGAAATTGTGGATGCAGAGTGTTTTTAGACAACTGGATTTTTTTATTTATCTATCCGGTTTAGTGTAGCTGTAGCCTGTATCACTGGTTCCAGTGTTTTTGTTCCCCTTTGTGCTACTTATTGACCTTTGTGTTTTGCCTAAGCCTCAAATATTCTGTGTGTGCATCACCTGACCTACTTTGTGTTTTTGACCCTGCTCATGCATTTTGTCTGCTTAGTTGTGCATTAAAATCTGTCTCAAGATAGCTTGGACTTAGAGGATAAACAACCTTGTATTCAATACTCAAAAAATACCATTCTACTTATGCTGTTTTATTCATCATTGAACATTTAAAGGCTCTGGAATGGATGAGTTGCAGTTAAACCTTAAATCATTGCAGATGTTGAGCTAATTTATTGCTCAGGAGCACCTGGTTCCACAACTTTAACTGACTATATTAGACAGTAGAAAGGACATTACTCATAATCACACACTCTGGTGTACTTGATATTTCTCACACTTTGGTTTTGTATTGTGGTTTTTATGATTTATAATCATGCTCTTGCTGTCACCCAAATGAGGATAGGTTTCCTTTTTGAGTCTTGTTCCTTTCAAGGTTTTTTCGTCATACCATCTAAGGGTTTTTTTCTTTGCCACAGTTGCCCCAGGCTGCTCATCAGAGATAAATACACATATTTCACATATATTTAACTTTTTTTTTTTTGCGCATCCTGTAAAGCTGCTCTGAAACATTGAATTGAATTGAGTCAACTGAATTTGCAACTATCGCAGCTTTTTTGACTTGTGGAACAGAGCGCTCTGTTTATAGCATTTTTTAAATATATATTTTAGATAGTTTTATCCATATTAATCCAGATTGTTTGTATTGTTTTGTTGTTTGTATTGTTTGAGTATTTTTTTTTTTCTTAATTTAGAAAATGTAATCAAACTCATGAAGCCAGTACAGTGGAACCTCGATTCTCGCGACCTTGAGACTCACGACCTCGATAGTTTGTGACTTTTTATTTGGAACCGGACTGCGAGCAACTCGCCAAAAATCTAAATGTTCGCGGGAAGCCGCGGGTGGCTCAGGAAGTCAGGAGTAACATTTTAAACAGAGTTTCTACTAATAAATTGCATAAAAATGTTTGAAAAACTATTTTATTATTGTATTATTTATTGAAAGTAGTAAATTAAACATTTATAACTAATCATTCACATTTTTTTTTAGTTTGCACTACAGTACATGTACAATTCCCCATGTGAACGGAACCATCAAAAGGAGAGTCAAAACCTCACCATTTTTTGTTACTCACGAGGGGTTTCTAGAACGTAACCCCCACGAGTATCGGGGTTGCACTGTTTTGTGACTCAAATCAAACTATTGCTACCACCCTAGTGATCACTGAGGGTACTCGAATTACAACTGTTTACTCAGTACATTTGGATCCATCTCACTAATTTCTTAATAAGGTATGAAATAGAATGATCATGAAGAAAGGCAGATTTCTGGAGATCTTTCCTACTAGTGGCCCTCAAACTCTGTAACTCCTCCCCAATCAGTAGTGGAGCAGAGCTGACACGATGAAAACTGATAGTGCCACTGTGACATTATATGCATTATCAAAAGCTCACAATACTTGCGAGGTACCTTAATATAATACCATGTGAAATATTATACCATCAAACCATAGGCAAATCCATACAATATGCAATATCATATTATGTGCACTTTTTTTGTAGTTTTGAATACCTTCATATATATTTAAAACCTATCTATCCTACTTTGCACCCACTGCTCCTTGGATCAGCTACAATCCATCTGACCAGGGTAAAGCTACTATGGAAGTAGTATAAGATGCCCACATAATGTAGGGTCACCATTTAGGTCCTGATTTTGCTTGGTAGGGGAATGAACAATCGGGAATTCTTTCTTCTACATGACCCCAGAAAAACTGTACTGTTGACTTGGAAAATAACGAAGAGGAACAAATAATGATTGCATTTATTTAGTTGAATAAATGAACTGGCTTTCCAGGTTATTCATATCGAGGATTCTTATCAATCGACCAATTTCTGTGCTTTTGTCATGTCAGAGGAAAATAGTGTGGCTTTCTTTCTGTATGGTATTACCACAGAATCAGAGCTGGTATCTCACCAGGTTCTACATTCAGAGCTGATTCTCAGACAATGCAGTGAACCTTGAAGTTCCACAAGCTTGGCTTTTGTCACTGTGGTTCATTGCTCATGTGTCTCAACCATTTATTGCCCTCACTCTGCCATTGACAAATGACACAATCAATCATTTCAAGGATATTGTGGAGCACCCCACAATCGAACATGTGAAGTATAGGCTTAAATATTAAAATGTCTTGGGACACATGACAAATATGAATTTCGGATTTCCCCGTTCAGGCCAAGCTGAGAACTAACTAGCATGTAGTCTAATATTCAAATGAACAGGCTACCTTGAGAATACTCTGTCCAGGACTCAGAGGCTGCCCAAGCAGAACCAACCCCAATCACACACACAGAGATAATTGAAATAACCTTTAGATTTAAACTACTAAATTATAAAATTGTAATTATAACACACCAAATTATTAGGTTTTTTTTTTCTGAGAACTACTCAAACACAAATGCATTACTCTGATTAAGGCTTTGGGTGAACTTTAGCTGATATACATTGTATTGAATTGAAAATTTTAATGTTGGAAAGTTATTCACAGTTCATGCCTCATGTACATTATGACCCTAATGATAAAGCATTTTAAAATTTAGGTTGAACTCTTTTTCACTGCTAAACAAACTTGTTCTAGTCATTTTTTCTTGTTACTTTTGAAGATAAAAAGAAGGTTAACATATATTAATGTGCATCTACTATTACATGTAAGGCAAGGAACCATTACAGATGGATCTCCATAGTATTTGTAAAACCTGGAACAGACCTCCATGGCCATATTGTTGACATGCTGTCAGTGTTGGACTTGGCACAGTAATGGCTTCAATCTCATCAAAGAGACATGAACACAAAAACGAGTTTCAAATTGAGGTGAAGATTTTTTATCAAATCATCCAAACCTGGGGTGAACCGTAATTTGTATTGCCAGATACAGGCTTGTTTATATGTGCGCCTACTAAATGCAAGTAATTAATTAGCAAATAGCAAACTATATGGTGAGTTTATGGTAAATATTAGAGTCTTTTACATAAGAAAAGCTGGTATTTCATTAGAATTCCAGTTCTAGGTCATTTAGCAGCAGTCCAGTGATCTGAACTCAAATCCTTTCATGCACAACTCAGACTCAGAACCCCTGAGCTATAATGTACAACTTTATCCCCTAAGCTATGACTCACAAATTTAACCCCAACAAAAGACTCAAAATTTCACAACCCTTACCACTTAGCTATAACAAACAACATTAACTCCTGTCCCAAGGCTCACCAAGACTTACAATCCTAACCCCTGAGCTATGACTCACAGCCTTAACCCTTGAGCTGTGACTCACAAGCTTATCCCTGACCCAAGACTCACAACCTTAACCCCTGATCCAAGACTCACAACCTTAACCACTGATCCAAGACTCAACCCCCTGATCCAAGACTCACAACCTTAACCCCTGATCCAAGACTCACAACCTCAACCCCTAAAACAAGACTCACAATCTTAGCCCTGCAACAATGACTCACAAGCTTAACCCCTGATCCAAGACTCACAACCTTAACCCCTGATACAAGAGTCACATCCTTAACCCCTGATACAAGACTCACAATCTTAACCCTGCAACTATGACTCACAACTTTAACCCCTGGGCTATAATAAACTATGACTCACAGCCTTAAGCCTTGAGCTGTGACTCACAACCTTATCCCTGACCCAAGGCTCACAACCTCAACCCCCGATCAAAGATTTACAACCTTAACCCCCGATTCAAGACTCACAACCTTAACTCCTTTCCCAAGATTCCCAACCTTAACCCCTGAGCTATGATTTACAACCCTAACCCCTCACAAAATTGACCTCTGTGCTATGACTCGCTGTCTCTGAGAAGCCACATTTTTGTGGATATGGAATGCGTTTTGTGACAATTATCTTGAAATTTCCTAGAATTAGAAAAACAAAATTCAACTATTTTATTTAACTGTAATGTAAACAGGTTGATTTGGAGATTTAGATATTTAAATTACAATCTGGAGCAAATTTATGTGTCAAAATAATTTCTTTTCTACATTTTCTTACTTGCCAGTTTTTTTGGTATCTAGTGCCAAAGAAGCTGGCAGCTCGGAGCCAGATAAACTCAGAGCCAGATACACTCTAATATCACTGATTTGCATGTGCAATGGGGTAAATTGCGCACACAAATGGTGGGCGAATTTCAAAGAATAATTGAGTTTAAAGATCTGTTATGCCACATATAAAGAATAGAAAGGAAACAATATACTATATATGGACAAAATCCATATGCCTTTTATCAACAGTTCATTCCATATTTAGTGCCCATTTGCTGCTAAAATACCCTCCACTCTTCTGGGAAAATGTTCCACTAGATTTTGTGGAGGTTTATGGATGTTCCTTTAGCCACAAGGGTGTTAGTAAGGTCAGGTACTAAAGAAGTTGAGGTGTGGAGGCCTGGGTTGCAGTTAGCGTTTACCTTCATCCCAAAGGTGTTCAATAGGGTTGGAGCTCTATAGAAGGAGATGGAACAGTCAGGTGTCCCTCCGCTTTTTTCAACAGTCTGCTACACTGATTCAGGACTACAGTTTGTATCCGATCACCATTACTGCACCTCAACATCGTTTATCTGTAATAAATGGACATTCGGTGCAACCCGAATGAGGATACGTTTCATTTTGAGTCTGGTTCCTCTCAAGGTTTCTTCCTTATGCCATCTGGGGGAGTTTTTCCTTGCCACAGTTGCCACAGGCTCAGGAACAAACTTACACTTATAAAGAACATCTTATTTATTTGAATCATCACATTATCTGTGTTAAGTTGATAATGTTTGTTGTTAAAAGCGTTATACAAAAAAAAAAATTAATTTTGTCCAGGGTTTTTCCCACATGTGCTAATTGTTTTCTGGATAGCGGAGAGATTTCCAGAAGAAGGAAGGGAAACTAAACCTACCACATGCACACACTGTGATTACACACCCAATATAACATAACTCACATAGACCCCACCTTGTATTTGCCCAATATTTATTGAGGAAAAAGCCTACACATCAAATGTAAGCTGTTTATGAATCTTTATATTCACTAATGCTCAATTCCAGCCAGACTTATAGCAGCAACAGTCTGTAATATATGCTGAATTCAGTACATTCCGTATGCAGGTTTAATTCGCTGACCTATTGTTTCTGCAGTTTGTGGTATGATGTATGATGTTGAATGTTAGAATGTTAGTTACTGTATTATGTTGTTGAACCCTAATGCCCCCTTTTACATTGACTGGTTGTATTCCACCGGGTATTGTACTCTTTTAACCCGTACCTTCTGACTGTGTGTGTGTGTGTGTGTGTGTGTGTGTGTGTGTGTGTGTGTGTGTGTGTGTGTGTGTGTGTGCAGGAATAAGAGGATGAAAAAGCATTTTGTTATATAATTCAGTATTCCTTCATGAATTAGTGGTAGTAATCAGTGGTTTTTAACAGTAGAAAGTACTTGGTCATGCTGGAGCATTGTTTACCATGGAAGCATGAAATCTGAATGTTCTATAACAGAAAATTAGGCAATATGATATAAATGGTCATCAACCTCCAAGTCTAGGACTATTCAACTGAAGGTCCAGCTATGAAACATTTCAGCCTGTGTGACTGTGGTGTCACCTGGCAACCTCTATGAATTGTATGTGCTTTTCAAACATATTTCACATTTAGTTCCCATTAGCTGTTATAAGTACGTACACTCTTTCACTAGATTCTGAATGTGGAGATTTATTCAGCTACAGTGTTAGTAAAGTCAGGTACTATTGTAGGTGAGGTGAGGAGGCCTGGGGTGCAGTCAGCGTTTCAGTTCATTCTAAAGATATTTAATAGGGATGAGAAAAGAGCTCTATAGCAGGCTACACATAATCTTCCAGTCCAGTCCATGATAAAAAGGTGAAAAGACAGATGTAAGAAACAAACAGAGACTTTTATTTAGTTATTTATCATTTATCCTTTTTATTGTGTGAAATTTAGTTAAACATTGCATTATTTCTAAATGTATACTTCTTTTATGGAAAATGAAGCACCAATTTCATATTGTATTGTTTATTACGTCATTACGTAGGACTTATGTAGTTTAAAGATGTTACGTTTGGAGCGACACAGTTTTTTTGACCCTTTTCTGGTTTATTTATTGTTTTTAATAAACTTTCACTGGATTTATAAATGTTCACTCGTTCACAATTAACAAAGAATAAAAAAAATTGCTACCACAATAGACATTGAGGGATAGATAGATAGATAGATAGATAGATAGATAGATAGATAGATAGATAGATAGATAGATAGATAGATAGATAGATAGATAGATAGATAGATAGATAGACAGGTAGGTTGTAATGGAAATCGATTTGGTGATAGTGTTAATGAATGGCAGGTGATTGCTTTTTATGATTTTTGTATTGTTTGTCATTAGATATCCTGTAATAGTTTTTATTTCGTTTTTTTTTTCAAGTGTTTAAACATGAAACATCTTAGTCTCTTAAACTCTATCATGCAAAATGTCCCCCCCTTTTAAAAGTGATAAATAGCCTAGACATTTTGCTCATGTGTTTATTTGACTGTATGATTGATCTTCACTAAGCTAATTGGTGTATGCTTCTCTGTGTGTGTGTTTGTGTGTGTGTGTGTGTGTGTGTGTGTGTGTTGTGTTCCCAGGTTCATCCTCTTCTTATGAGCGATCGGCGCCCTGTGTCTCATCGCACCAAGCTGCTCCGCAGGACCGTCTCCGTACCTGCCGATAGCAGACCCCACCCTGAATCAGGTGTGCTAAAAAATTACACAAACGCCCACAGGGATGCAATACCACCATCTCACGTTCTTACCTACAGTATACAACGATTGTGCATAACAAATAATACACACAAACCTTTCACATTCACCCACGTACGCACATACTGTACACCCCTACATACACAACTCGTATAATCATATACTGTAGTATCACTTTCTCACTTTCCTAAACACTTAAACAGATATATCCCCCCTCCCCCCGAACACCCTCCCCTGCCTCCCTAATACACACACACACACACACACACACACACACACACACACACACACACACACACACACACACACACACACCTCTGCTAAAGGAAGACTCTGGGGAATAATTAAACATATACACATTTTTTCGCTTTCTTCTTATCTCTCACATACATACAAATACACATTCATTTTGCATTAAACTCATGTCATACAGATGCATACTAGGTGATGGAGTGGTGTCTAACACATTTTCACTTGCTCACAATGTCCAAAATGGTTTACACATCAAAATAAAAGTAGTTAGTTATAAACAAATAATTTCGCAATGAGTTACTCCAGACATCTAAGGCATGTACAACTCGCTGCGTGACCTTGATTGTACGGAGCGAATTGCCCCTCTGAGAGAACCCTCGGGTCTCGAACAACCACTGATGGTGTCTCATTTGCAGGAGGCCAAGCGGAGTTATTTTGGACGCTGCTGCCATTAACCGCAGCAGTCTCTGGAACTGCTTGACAGAAAGTGACTGTCCTTCTCTGACCCTCTTAACGACCATAAGGATGGACGTGATGTGGGCAGGAGACACAGTTCCTTCATGTGAGCAAGAACGACATCTCAATGCCGGACCGCTAAGTGTTCTGACTGAGCTAAAACCAATTACCGATATAGTTTAATATACAGATGCTCTGAAGTCTCAGAGGGACCAGGGCCGCATCCACACTCTTTGTGACATTGTGGGGTGAGAGGGCAAGGCTAAATAAAAGGACTCGATATTGGTAAGCTTCGTCCCTTAAGCAAACTTCAGGAATTTCCTGTGAGAAGGAAGGATGATACATGAAATATGCATCCTTCAGATCTACAGTGACAAACCAGTCTTCGGATCTGATTTGAGACACGACCTGCTTGAGGGTCAGCATCTTGAACTTCCATCCATCCATTTTCTCCCGCTTATCCGTAATTCGGGTCGCGGGGGCAGCAGTCTAAGCAGGCCCCCGCCTTCGACTGCTGCCCAATCCTCACAGCACCGTCCCTTACGGTCCCTCCTGCAGGTGGTGAGCCCACGGGAAGGCGGCCCCACGTCACTCCGACGTCACGGACCTTGATATTTCCCTCGTAAGGGACCTCCAGAGCATAGAGGGTTAAGGGCCTTGCTCAAGGGCCCAAGAGTGGCAGCTTGGCGATACCGGGGCTTGAACCCCAGACCTTCCGATCGGCAACCCAGCGCCTTAACCGCTGGAGCCACCACTCCCCGCATCTTGAACTTGAGCTTCATTATTGAGCGGTTCAGCTGACGTAGATCTAGAATAGGACGCAACCCCCATCTTTTTTGGGAACTATGAAGTACCGGCTGTAGAACCCGGACTCTCTGTTAAAAGTACCACCTCGATGGCCTCCTTCCGCAGGGGAGTGTTTACCTCTTGTTCCATGTCTAGAGCCTGCTCGGGTCCCACCAGACAAGACCCGAACTGAATCATATAGCCTCTGTCTACAGTTTGCAGAACCCAACGAGACACGTCTGGCAGAGAGGAGGTGCTGGGTTGTTCTTGGGGATGAGCAACGCTGAAACAACTTTGTCCCTGTCGAAAGGATCCAATAGGGTGAGCCATAGGTGCCTCCCAGGGGAGACTAGAACGGCCATAGACCGGCCAACGGCCACAGCAGTCTCTTTTGTAGCCTTAAGAGCCGAATTCTTCTAGGTCTAGCTCTCGCAGCAGGTCAGCCTGATACGCCTTTTACACCGCCATGGTGTGCAGGCATGCAGCGGCTTGACCTGCTGAGGCATAAGCCCTACCCACCAGCACCGACGTGTTATGAAGGGGCTTGGTCGGCAGTGACAGGGTTTTAAGAGACGATGCCACATCCAGAAAAAGATAGCTAGGCAGCGTCTCTACAATCCGGGGCATTGACCCATAACCACAATCTTTTAGTCCCACTACGTTGAAGTACAATGAGGATTTTAACTGAAGAGGTGGGCCGAATGTGGCTTAGCCCAAGACCTGGACACCTTCGTGTGCAGGTCTGAAAAGAAAGACAGACCCGGACATGGAGGTTGCGACATAGGTTGCAGAAAGCGCATTGTTGAGCTTACTGGATGGGGCAGCTTTCTGCTCATCGGCCAGCCAAACTATTTCAAGTTTGTCATGGTCACAACCTCCCATAGCTAGTTGCTTGCAGATCGGAGGAAGGGAGGCGGAACTGAATGTTCTCATCGCAAGGGGAAGAAACCGCAGAAAACCGTGCTTTCAACTTTCGAGCGAGTGCTGAACCAGACAGGTGAAAAAGGGGAAAGGGACAAGCTCGTTTCAAATCCCTCTTCCTGGTCCATCTGCAAGCCCCCAGAACCATTGCACCAACATGAGTAGACATGTGAGCAGAATGTGTGCGGCACAATGAGCGTGGCGCAGCTTGCACAGATTATGCACAGAATTTACTGAGAATATTCACCAAATGAGCACTAAATATGGGGAGAATGTGCACAAAATATATACAGAATGTGCACAGCTGGCTCCCTTGGGAAACGACCAAACGTTCACAGGCTTGCTTATTCTTTTTTTCCTGACATTTACCACTTACCTAAAATTTGTAAGGGGACAAACACACACACACAGAGTGCTTCATCTTTTGTTTTGTTTTTATTTTCAAAACAAAAATAAATGAATTTTACACAGACCTTATTAACTCATAATGTAACTGGTCACAACATCCAGATATTAGGTGGTTTGATGCTAATAGCTTCAATGTGTGGATTTACATCTAGATGGCCGCAACTGTATAGTAAAACTGATATAATCATGAACTCTTCACAAACAGTTCACAAAGTGCTGTGTTGCAAGCTGAAGCTGCTATGCTGTTCATTAAGACAAACTAGAGTAATTGTACTATTCATAACTTAAAAACAGCTGCTAAAATGTCGAACTGTACACTAAAACTTAGTCCTGCAAAGTTTATTAAACTGAAGCTGCTGTTCACAAACACACTGCTGTATGTTTATGAACTGTTCACAAGCAGAAACCACTTGGCTGTTCATGAACTGTTTACAAACAAGCTGCTGTACTGTTCTTGAATTTTTCACCTTCAGAAGCTGCTGTACTGTTCATAAACTGTTCACAAGGAGAAGTTGCTGTGCTGTTCACAAACTGTTTCACAAACAAGCTGCTGTACTGTTCATGAATTCTTCGTTCATTAACTGTCCACAAGAAGAAGATGCTGTGCTGTTCACAAGCTGTTCATTAACAAGCTGCTTTACTGTTCAAAGATCCTTACAGGCAGAATCTGCTGTACTGTTCATGAACTGTTCAAGAAGAGACGTCGCTGTACTGGTTATGAACACAAGCAGAATCTGCTGTAAGGATCATGAACTGTTCACAACCAGAAGCGTGTGTTTCATGTTTTGGTGCTACCGAGATTTTTTTGCACTTCGGTGCAAGTGTAAGAACGTTTTCGAAAGTACTGAAACATACTGTACAAACAAGAAGACACGCTGTCACAAATTCTATACCACTACATACAACTAACCTATACAAACGCATTTATCAAAACAATCGCTCGTCACTAAACCTAAAAAAAGACATGCTGCAAGCTAATTCTGACAAACGATCTATTTCCTATTACAAAAAGGTGTTGAGTTTAATTAATAACATTTCCAATTGTGGTCAGCTGCAGGAAACGTGTTGCTTTTGTGTGTTTATATTGTCTCAACAAAATGATGGGCCAGGCAGCGTGCATATCATTGTTCTGAGCAAAAGATGGCTAGCGGAGCGGAGACATAATTATCGCTCATGCATTACTGGCTTTTAATTCATTAGTCCTTCACAGCTTGTTTGCCATTTGCAGTTACATCCATTTCCCCCGAATGACACCTGAGATACACCAAACATACACACACACACACACACACACACACACACACACAAAAAATATTATCTGTTATACAAAAGCTTCGGAGCTTTCCAGATCCCACTTGCTATCATCAGAACGACAGAATACTGCCAGTAAAGCTTCATTATGTTTTGCAAGCATGTCCTCTGTCAAGACTGAGGTGAGGATTTTTATTTGCTACTTGTCTGTTTCCATTTCAAAATAACTCAGGAGAGCTTCACCCGTTTGTTCGATTATGTTAAGTTTAGGACTGCCTTTTTTTGTGATAAATGTGTGGTAATTATTTTGTTATTTGACGTGTGAACTGTTTCTCCTCACTGCTCCATCAGAAGTGTTTTTTTTCTAGATAGTATTAAAATGTATTACTTCAGCTCCTAATAGGATTTCAGTTTAAAAATATTAGTATCTAAATAAAACCAAACAGGGCCTTCTTTATCAAGATGGATATAGATACATTTATTCAAAAATTGTTTGCAGGAGCATACACACATTAAATGTTTGGAAAAATGCATGTTTCCTGTAAGAGAAACAATGAAAGGCAGTGGAAATGGTAGCTCAATGGTTAAAACGTTGGCTTTCTAATCAAATTCCAACACCACCAAGTTGCCACTGCTGGGCCCTTAAGCAAGGCCCTTAACCCTCAATTGCTTCCTTTTAAGTCGCTCTAAAGAAGTCCTTCTGCCAAATGCGTTCAGGTTCGTTTTTGTAATTTTTTCTGTATACAAGTTAAAAAACTTTAAAACAAAGGCATAAAAGTAGACAAGTAAACAGGGTCATTTTTAGCCTTTGCTCCACCCCCATACAATACAAATCATATCAACATTCCATAAAAAAGGTTAACCACATTTTATAATAATTATTGCAGAATTGCTTAAATACACCTAAGCATATAGTGTATATTAAACTTCAGCAGAAAAACAGGTAAATAATTGAAATAGTGGATGGCAGCAGTAAAGCAGGGGCGCTCACTGTTGCCCACCCAGCTTTTTTCCACCCTAGTGGACCGCCTAGATTGCATATACCTGCTTAGTTTGTCGATTAAAAAAAAATAACCCTACAAAAGGGTAAAGCGTTAGTTTGCGTCTATGGGGATTGACACATTGCATTAATATAGAATTTGGTGCATGCTGAATAGTCATCATTTGGTCTGTTTATTGTTTTGTTTTTTTATTTTGCGAATGGTATTAAATGATAACCAGATCCATGCTTATATCAGCATGCATTATATAGACACCTGACGGATTTGAACTCATGGTCTTTCAATCAGAAGTCTAATCAAATGTCCAAAATTTTAACCACTAAGCAACCACGTCCCTGTTCACTTACCCAAGGTGGACTTTATAATGCAAGTTAGAAATGGCTTTCAATGAGGACATGTTTTGTAGACTGTATTGTGTCTAAAGCTGCCATGTTTTTAGTTTGTGAAGTAAGTTGGGAAATAGCCTTTAAGGGGGCCATGTTTGTAGACTGTGATGTATGCTGGGGAAATGGATTCCTAGGTTGTCATGTAAATAGGGTTTGATAAGGTTTGATAAGGTTTATATTAAGAAATTAGATTCATTTTTTGTTTATTGTCATATGCACAGTAAAGAAACGTTTCCCCCATACAATGAGATTTTTCCTTTGCTCTCCACAGTGAATGCCACAAAATTAATATAGGTATAAAATAGACAACAAAAGAATAACAAATGTAAAGATATGTAAAAAACAGTTTTTAAAAGCAGCATATGAAAATATATACTGTAAACTGTACATATGTATGCAGAGTAAAGTACAAAACCAGAGATATGTGTGCAATGATTGCATAGTGTGTGAAATCCTATGCAAAATCAACTGTGTATACCACCGTCCACAATAACTTTCTTTCGGCTTCTCCCGTTAGGGGTCGCCACAGCGGATTCTCCGCACGTTTGATTTGGCACGTTTTTTTTACGCTGGATGCCCTTCCTAACGCAACCCTCCCCAATTTATCCGGGCTTGGGACCGGCACTGAGAGTGGCTGGGGATGGTTTCCTGACCGGGGATCGAACCCGGGTCGCAGCGGTGAGAGCGCTGCATCTTAACCACCGTCCACAATAAATGTGCAAATACTGCAATGTATGAGAAAGTCCACAATGAGTATGCGAGGCTGCAATGATTGTGCAAGTTCCACGATAAGTGTTTAAAATCAGTGTTGATAATCAAATACAAATAGTAGACCATGATTGTAAGGTCCTGTCAGCTTTTTGAGAGTCTGATGGCAGTGGGAATGAAAGAGTTGTTCACCCTAGAAGTTCTGTATTTCTCATAACACTAGTGCTACCTTATCACACTGTGATGCAGTTGGTCAAGATGCTCTTAATAGTGCAGCTGTAAAAGTTGGGAAGGAGCTTAGGAGACATACGAAACTTCCTCAGCTTCCTAAGAAAATACAGCCGCAGCTAAGCCCTCTTAACCAGCTTTGTAGTGTCCAAGTGAGGGCGATAGTGTACACTTTGTAGTGTCCAAGTGATTTATGTCTATTATAGACATAAATATTTCAAGTTGCTCACCTTCTCCATTTCAAACTCCCGAGTGAACAGTGGTCGATGAGGTCCTTTTCTCCTTCCTCATGTCCACTATTATTTATTTTTTCTTATCCTTGTCGAGGAAGAGGAAATGGCCTTCAAGGTGGCCTTGTTTGTAGTCTGTGATGTATGCGGGGTAAATTATTTCCAAAATGGCCATGTACAGTAAAACCCATTGGACGAGCATAATTCGTTCATAAATATTGCTCGTAGGTCCATTTTCTGGTATGTTCGAACTAGTTTTTCCTATAAATATTAGTGTAAAAGTGATTTAATCCGTTCCGAAACCTCGTTTGATCGCTTATTTCTGCACTTATTACACACAAATACACAAGTTTTTGTAGCCTATTTTAACAGACAAATACACCGCAAATTACCGCACGGTAAACGTAATGTAACACTAACCCATGTGGTAGTGCTTGATTGCGAGTGTGAGATGCACACCACGCTCGTAACCTTCTTGGTATTAATGGTAATTCTATTTACTTTAGTGGCTGCTCATCAGGGATAAATACACATCATTCACCTTGACTGTTAAATTCTGTAAAGCTGCTTTGAGACAATGTCTGTTGTGAAAAGCGCAATAGAAATAAACTTGACTTGACTACTTTCTTTTTCCCAGCACCATCACTGATTTTCTTGGGAGACATTTTTCAAGATTTCTAGTGAAATAAAACTATAACACTAAAAAAGTTACGTTTTTGCTGCACTGAACAACAAAAGCGACAAAGCGATACGAGATGAAGTAAGCGACTGATGCGACCCTCGGCCGAAAGAGGGGAACCCGGCAGCGTGAGATTGCTCGTGCCTTCAAAATTTGCTCGCAAAATAGGGTACAATTTTGTAAGAAAGGTCGCTCATATCTTCGTTTGCGCGTATGATTAGTTGCTCGTACAATATGGTTTTACTGTATATAGTGTTTGAAGCATGTTATGAAATGGCCTTCTATGATGTGTTTTGGGAAAATAGAAAGGAAAGAATCTAAGCAGTTTTGTTAGACTAGAGGTGCAGTCAATGTTTTAGTTATTTAGTTATGGGTGGTTGCTTAAGTGGTGGCTCACTGGTTACTACACTGCACTTTGGGTCAGCAGGCTGTGAGTTTAAATCCAAACCCTGGAAAGTGTCTGCCAAATATTGTAGGCAGATTTTCTTTTTTACAAACATTGTAAAATGGCAAACTGCACTTTCAATAATTCAAGTCAAGTTTATTTCTTTTTAACAACAGACATTGTCTTAAAGCAGCTTCACAGAATTTAACAATTAAGGTGAATGGTGTGTATTTATCCCTGATGAGCAGCCATGGAGACTGTGCCAAGGAAAAACTCCCTTAAATGTTATGAGGAAGAAACCTTGAGAGGAACCAGACTCAAAAGTGGAACCCATCCTCATTTGGGTGGTATCAAGAGTGTGATTATAAATCTTAATTAATCTTTCTTTCGGTTTCTCCCATTAGGGGTCGCCACAGCGGACCATCTGCATGTTTGATTTGGTACATGTTTTTACGCTGGATGCCCTTCCTAACGCAACCATCCCCATTTATCCGGGCTTGGGACCGGCACTAAGGCTTGTGCAACCCTAATGGCTGGGGTAGGTTCCCTGACCGGGGATCGAACCCGGGCTGTGGCGGTGAGACCACCGCATCCTAACCACTAGACCACCAGGGAACCTACATAAATCTTAATTAATAATTAATCTAAAAATATCTAAAATCTTAATAATGGCATCAGCCTCACCATAGACACTCTAGTTTAACATGAACAGCCTGTGCGTCATTACAGATGAATTGGCACAGTAGTCATGATAACCGATTCAACAGTGTGAAATAAAAGACACCTTATTTTATACGTGTTGATGTGTGTGTGCATGTGTGTGTGTGTGTGTGTGTGTGTGTTCCACTATTTGTTGTCCAGCTTAGTCAGAAATTGCTTCAGTTTTCAGGGGTTTTATTACCATAATACTTGTTAAAGCTCCGTTTTCAGTCACAGACCTTCAAGATGCGGAGGTACCAGAGTGAATGAATAAATTAGCATGGGTAATAATCGTCTGAGGGCTGTTTGAAGAGTTGGGCCAAAAAGAGGAGAGTCAAAGCCAAGGTCAAATCTGGTGAGAACAGTGGGACTGGGAGGCTGCAGCAAGGACTGCGTCCATGGGTGAGAGGAGACCTGCAGTACTGTATATACAACACACACACACACACACACACACACACACACACACACACACACACACACACACACACACAAACATATATTTGGACATATATTTGTGATAGTGTGACTTTGCTTTTACGTCAGAACAAGAAGCAGAAACGAGGAAAAAGGGGAAAGATTGAAATGTAAGTGTTTTAATGGTACAGAATGAAGGTATTTAAAAACATGAGGGAGGAGAAGCTACCAGCTTTGAGGTCACTGCTGATCTACGCTTCAGCTTGTAACCATGGCAATAATTACAGACTATTGTAGCAATGCTGTAAGCAGAGGCAGCAGGGTCAGTGAAAGAGAGAGCGAGAGCGAAAAAGAGATGGTAAATAGAGAAGGAGATAACAAGAAAGAGACTGAAGGAGGGAATGGCAGAGAAATGTGTAGAAAAGGATGTACATATGGATGTGAGACGAGAGAAAGCACAAGAGAAGGAGAAAAGAGTGAAAGAAAGCGAGATTATGAGAGAAAGAGAAAGAGAGAGAGAGAAAGTAAAAAAAAATGGAGAAAGAATGCCAAAGAGAGAAAGAAGGAATAAGAGATATCAGGAGAATGATGAAAGAAAGATGAGATCTATCTATCTATCTATCTATCTATCTATCTATCTATCTATCTATCTATCTATCTATCTATCTATCTATCTATCTATCTATCTATCTATCTATCTATCTATCTATCTATCTATCTATCTATCTATCGATCTATCTATCGATCTATCTATCGATCTATCTATCGATCTACAGCATATATCTATCCATCCGTTCTCCATCGCTCCTCTCCTTTTACCCCTTCTTCATGTTCGTTCCTCCTGTGGTTGTACTCTTCAGGCTGCAGGCTTGCGTTGTCATGGAAACAGGAAGTCTTGGTCCTGTGTCCCCTCTCCGTGTGCAGATTGGATGCATCCACCGTCTGCTCTGCGGATCCTCTGGATCGTACCAGCACAAACAGGGGGTTTGTCAGGATAATAGTGCATGCCTTAACGTAGGGGAGCTGTAGTGTGGCTGGCAGCGCCGTGAGCCAGAGCGTGAGCACTGTGAAGCCGTATGGATTGTACCTGTGTGATTTTTATTACTGATAACATCACCATGCGCTTCTAAAACAACACTGTTTGTCGATGGCACAGTGAATGAGAAATGCATGTGAACGTCTGTGTGTGTGTGCAGTTTGTTTCTTCTTCACATAGGTTTAAATAAGCACCAGTGCCAGTGTTTGGCATAACGTGGGCGGGTTAGAAGTCAACGCCACTAGTGCTTTTGTTCACTTCCATCTCAGTTCAGCCTGAAACCCTGCTGATGAAATGAAATCCAGCCGTGCAGTAATTGCATGGAAATGGGAGTGACCCTCGATTCAGAACAAATAGCATGCGTTCAGCTGTTTATAAAGACCAATCACATTTTTAAAGAAGAGTAATGACTGTATTAATAGTTTGTTTATGTGTAAATGTGTGCGTGATAAAGCACCAACTGAGAATGGTACAGCCAAATATTATTTTCTCGAAAGGTGGGTATGGACATGCAAGCCTTCATAGATCAGGTTCCATTGCTTCTTTTGATTTGTGAAAGCACCTTGTTGATTTAGAGGTTTGTACAGAAGTGACTTGATTTATTTGATTTAATTTTTTTATTTATCCGGAAAACCTTTTAGCTTTTAACCTTTGACTACTGGGAAGAAAGAAAGAAATCAGAGATCAAGGAAAGGGAGAAATGCTCTAAATGAATTTATGATTTTATCTTCCCAGAACTTGCTTTAAGGAGAAGTGGTAGTTCAATAGTTCCTTATTTATTTCTACTTGTCCTATGGTATAAATCTATAATGAAGGACTTATAAGACATTCATTTTTATTTGTAGAGCGTTTTTAACATTGTCTTAAAGCAGCCTTCCAGAGATAACAAGGTTATAAAGAGTGTATACTTTTGGTGCCTATACATTCGTTCCTTATAACTGTAAGTTTATCTCTAATATGTGAACCAGTGGCAATTATGGTGAGTTAAATCTCCCTGAGATAGCATAAGGAAGAAACCTTGAGAGGAACCAGATTCAAAAATAGAGCCAGTCCTTATCTGGGTGGCACCGAATGTCCATCCATAACCCTATTTCCATCATTGTTAAGGTGCGCTGTTCAGTGACTGGTGCTGAAATGCAGAACTGTTCAAGGAAACTGTAATAATTACAGTCCAAATCCATCCTAAAAGTTCTTGAGTTGCTCAGTGACTTCATGGATCTTTAAGACATCTTGTCCACCAGGTTTGAAGTGTAACAGAACTACTTTGACCAATTGAGAAGATATATTAATGATGAGGTTCACAGAAACACATTTGGCTTGGAATAGTTGAGAGGTACATACGAAAGGAGACTATGCTGTATTGCTACTTTTAAAATATGGATATGGGTAATCTAATATATGCATTCGAGATTCAAGTCCACAATGAGTTTGATTTGGTTACAGGATGCAAGAGAAGCTCTGACCTCATAACGTTGTAAATAAATATGTCCTGAAAGGTCGCTAGCGAAGTTAGATATTGTCGAAAATAAATATATAAATAATAGATTAAAATGGAGAGCTGGTATTTAAAATTATTCTTTTAGCACTTGACGGTTTCATGATGGGGAAAAACTTTCAGTGTTTGATAGATGTTTTTTTAGTATTCATACACATAGGTTGCAGTTTGTTGGGTGCTGGGAAAGAGGTGAACTTCATCTGTCTTGTGAACTCGCTTGCACTGGAGCACAGCACAGGAGCGTGTGAAGTGTTGCAGCTCTGTGATGATGGAGAGATTCCTGTGGTGGTAGTGGATGCGGTTAAACAAGTGTGTGTGTGTGTGTGTGTGTGTGTGTGTGTAGTGGGAGGGGATTCCTTACCATACACACCCCCGCCTCCCTTTCCCATCACCGTCCCCGTCCTCTCGTCCACCCCACCACCACCTTTCCTCCCTCTCTCTCTCTCTCTCTCTCTCTCTCTCTCTCTCTCTCTCTCTCTCTCTCTCTAGAATGAAACTCGGAGGAGACGACGGATTTTAGCGTTTTTCTTTTTTTTTTCTTCCCCCAAGCCGCACCTCTGGAGCCGCGCAGCCGCGCCGCCGCCGCCGCCGCCGTGCGCGTGTGGCTGCTCCGCGAAGGTGCCGGCGGTGTTCGCGCCCACCCAACTTGGCGACGTCGGGGTTTTTTTCGACGTGAGATCCCGAGGATTTTTTTTCGCCCTTAGTAATTCCTTCTTTGAGGCGGACGGTCGGAGAGGCGTTAAGGAGGCTGCGGCGCGCGTCTTAAGCGTCGCGCAAGCGTCGGGAGGATGCCGCAGTCGGGGACGTGCGGGCGCCTGCACCTTCCTCTTTCCTTTTTTCTTGAGCGTGCGTTTCTTTTCTTTTTTCTAAACACCGGCATTTGCAAAAATAAATAAATAAATAAATAAATACAAATTACTAAAAAGATCACCGCTGCAGGATGGGCACCGCGCGTTGCGCACCGATCACCGGTTTGTGCGTAATGGAGTGACTGGGAGGAAAAAGATTTTCAATTTTTAAGTCAAACACATGACCAACATCTTGAAATTGTAATTAAAAATTTTTCAAATAGTTCAAAGCCTGTAATATATTGGATACAAAATGATGATAGCGTTTAGCTTGACATCGATACAACACCGGGATCCGAAAAGAGCAAGAAAAGTCACGGATGCGCGAGCCGGACGAGGGAGGTGTGTGTATCTGTGTGTAATATCAGTGAGTGGACCTGCAGTCAGAACAGGGACAGATAAAGGACAGAAAAACGGCTTTGCTTGAGAGACCTGAGAGTGAGAAAGACATCAACATGCATTGTATTGTATTGCATTGCAGAAGGACTGGTCATCATTTTTAAGTACTTTTTAAGGTCTTTTAATTTTTTTTTAAATCTTCAGATGCTGCATGAAATATTTACACCTTCCTAATAGAAGATAAGAGCAAGACTGATGAATTAATAATTTAACTGCACTCACTTATTTTAATAAGGCCTTCTACAGATCAACTACCTAAAATTACCTCTCCCCTTCACACACTCGCGACTGTCGGAAAGTCCTAATCCTAAAGTATTTTCTGAAAGATTTGGTCTAAAAGGGCGCCATGTCGGTAGAGTGAAGATCCAGCTGGACGGTAATGATGCCAAACTCATGAGACTATTAGTGTGGTGTGGGTTCAGGACCTGCATTTGTTTATTTGGTGTTTTTTTTTTCTTTACCTAATCTGTGTAAATGATGCATGGAATTGAGGGAGCGCAGTGATGGATGTCTTAAAGTGGGACACTCTTTGGAAAGACTGGTTGATGCCTTGTACCGCCACCTTGTAGACGTTTCCGTCTGAGTTCCACAGACTTACACTCAAAAACCAAGACAGAAGGACTAAGTGAAGAGAAGGTCTGCAAGTCTGACGCCTCCTCTTTCATTGGTAAGCCACCCATGCCATGTTTTTTATTCATTTTCCGAAAGTCAAGACGTTATATAGGATAATAGGTTTTGGGAAGGTTGTAGAAAAGGTATACATGTTTGTCTCTGTGGTAGAAAGAGTGGGCACTGCATGGGATACATTTTTGCTAAAACAAGCAGCTTTCTCAATGTACTGTGGAAGCAGCAAATGATTTAGTTTTGTGATGACTGAGCTAAATTTTCCAGAAATCATCAAGATTGCAACAATCAATCCAACTGGGGAATACATCTATACAGACTTCCAGAATATGTGGTGCCAGAGTTCCAGAATCAATGCAGCCAGAGTTCCACAGTCAGTCCAGCTATCTCTCTAGAGTTCTTGAATTTAACCAGGTAGAGTAATTGAATCATTCAAGCTATAGGTATCTGGAAATAATGAAGCTACTATTTTACAATCAATCCAGCTAAAATTCTAGATTAGATATTTTTGGGATTAGTCCAGCTATTCCAGTATAAAACCAAAGAGCCTTATATAATTAGTGCAGTCCTGGTTCTAGAGTTCTAGGATTTATTCAGCTAGTTTTTTTGAATCAGTCAAGATATAGGTTTTTGAAAGTAATCAAGATACTGTTTCAGAATGAATCCAGCTGGAGTTCCAGAATTAGTTTAGCTACAGAGTTTCAGGATTAATCCAACTAGTATTCTTGAATCAGCGCAGCTAAAGTTCCCCAATCAGTCCAGCTATGGTTCCAGAATCAATCGATCTAGATTGGTAGGATTTTTCCAGCTAGTGTTCATAAATAATTTGAGCTATAGGTTTCTGGAACTAGTCAAGCTACCTTTTTTAGAATCAATCCAGCTGAGGTTTTAGAGCCAATCCAGCTAGAGTTATAGAATCAGTCCAGTTATTGTTTTGGGATAAATCCAAATAGTATTCTAGAATCATTGCAGCTAGAGTTACACGATCAGTCCAACTTTGGTTACAGAATCAGATTTGAGACTTGTTGTGAGGGCATTATCCATTCAGCTGGAGATCCAACTGCCTAGGATTGGTTTAACGTTGTATTTTCTTTGGCGTTAGCACTTTAATTTCATTTAATTTAATAGTACAAATGAAAACGTTTCAGTGTGCTCGGGTAAAATATAATGGAAAGCGTTTGTTGAACACTGGCGTCTAAACAGAACAACCCGAGAGTCTTAACTTTCATCCTGTAATATTGTTCATATTGTATTGAATTCATTATGAAAGGGCACTAGGGACTTCACAGAGTAGCTTCTTGGCAGAACACAATATTATCTTCCCATAAACCCGATCCTGTTATAATAAAGTTTGAGTTCTATTGGTGAAATAAGAAGAGCTTAAGGGACTGATGAGACTACAGTGGCATGATTGGTATTCTGTGGCACGGCAATCAAACTGCAGTTCAGATAAACCTATAAAAAAAAAATAGAGACGCTAAATATCAAAATGGGTTCCTAATGCAGCAATAGGAAGCCCTCTCTGTTAATATTGGTCCAATCATTGGAGGTGTTCTGAAGGTTGTCTTAATAATCATTAAATTAATAATATTAACATAATTCAATAACTTGGTTGTATTTATTTTATTTCATTAAAACAAATTGATAGATATATTTAAAAAAAGAAATTTGAGCAACAGGGGAAGTTTTGGAGTCCACGCTCAGACTCATTTTATAATGTTGGTTTAAAATTGGTTTCTATGGTTGCAGTAATAGTAGTCCTTCATGTGTGTTCCCATAACCTCTAGCTAAATGTGAACTGGACAGCTGAGACCATGAAGTGCTGTTAGAGAGTGACCTTCTGACTAAATAATAATGCTTATTTCACTTTTGAAAAGACCAAGTCACTGCATCCTTCTAGTTTTTCTTTCTTCAGTATGTAGATTGAAACATCATTTAAAAATGCATTTGAACAAAGTCTGTACCAGTGATAAATCCTGGCTGTTAAATCAGTATTGAAATCCTTCCGTTCTAATTGTTTTAAATTTTTGCTATTATTACAGCTAATTCTTGTTTGAGACACTGAATGAAAGTGCACACTAATAACACCCACGGGCGTCTCTTAATTTAGTCGCGTTCGTCACTGCAGAGGATACTTTTTAAGGCGTTTGCGCAATATCACCTTGAAATAATGAGCGAGCTGTGCTGTAACGCTTGGCTGTGTCAGAGGGTGAAGAATGCTTCGTGTTGAGCTCTCGGCCTTTTGAGAATAATGCACGTTTTTGTTGTTGTTTTCGTTTTCCTCACAGAGTTTAAGCAATTGTCAGGATCAAGGACTGGTTAAGAGTGTCAGATTGACTAGAAAACATGACTGTCTTGAGTCATTCCATCTGTTTTAGGACGAATTCATGTATATTTTCAAGTGGTGATTTGCATGAGGTGTCGCATTTAGTCCAGTATAAGAAACACATGTACAGTACATTTACATGTATGGCGTATTTTTAACTGAGTGGCTGGGATTTACACTCACAACTTTCTGAGCCAAAATCCAATGCCTTTACCACTTCACTACCAATTAATTCATTCTAGTATTATAATATCGAATTAAGAAAACTTGCACAATCAATTCCTTGATTTAACATAACAATAGTTACATTCCTCATGGTATCGACGTGTCCATTTTCTGACCTCAGCAACTGTTAACCTATTTGAAAAATATGGCAAATAATCCTTAGTTCAATTCAGTTTTATCCAATATATATACAAAATATTTCAATTAGTTTCTCAGTTCATCCCTAGTGAGCGAGCCAGTGGCGAGAGTGGCAAAGAAAAATTCCCTGAGACAATATGAGGATGAAATCTTGAGAGAAACCAGACCCTTGAGGAAACCCATCTTCAGCTAGATGACCCCAAATGTCCATTCATTATAGTTCCATCATTGTGTCAACTGTTCTCTGATGGAGCCTCAAGTAGAAAAACTGTTCATGGTATTTGTAACCCTAAGCCATTGTAACAGACTGTTTCTTTTAATTACAGTCCAAATCCATCTTCATGGTTCTTGAGTTTAACCTCCACAGGAACCTCATGAATCTTTAAACCGTTCATGTGGAGAACATCCTCAGCAGGAGCGAGTGGTCTCCAATTGGAAAGGACTTAATCCAGAGGTAGGGCGTCAGGATGAATAAGTCGGAAAGAAGGAAGGGATCAGAGAAAAAGAAAGATACAATGAGTTTTCACTTCCTTTAACTCCTTGGATTATGAACAGTTATGGATATTGACTTCTTCATCAGGTCTTTTGTTAATCACAATGACACCCTCGGTGTCAGGAAAAGAAGCTTGATGTAACATTGTGATTATAAAATCTACATGTTTTAACCTCCCAAACTTCCAGCAACCACTAATGTTTTGACATTTCCACTCTGTTTGTTTAGTATATTTCTAGTTTATTTTCCATGGTGATACTTACCATGGTGATAATGAGTATTGGGCTATAGAAATGAAAAAAAAAACTAAAAGATTAAGGAGTAGATCCGTTTTATTAAATAATTACAGAGATCCTGTATGTATTTGAAATAATCATAATTTCACTTAATATATATAACCTATGTATATTTTATTTGAATTTCTTATATTTTACTTTACTTTCATCTTCTATTTCTTCCTCTTTCGGCTTCTCCCATTAGGGGGCGCCACAGCAGATCATCCGTCTCCATACAACATCTCAGGTCTCACCACAGTCCTATAAACTTTCCCTTTCTCTCTCACAGATACTCTTCTATTACAAATCACTCCTGCTATCACTCTTCTCCACCCACTCCACCCTGCCTGCACTCTTTTCTTCACTTCACTAACACACTCTAAATAACTTATTTTATTTTACTTTGATATTCACCTTAATGTTTCTCTGAGCAACTGCAGTCCAACAATTTGCTTATAGGATTATTATAATATATAGGATTCTGATCCATGAATCTTTGCCTTCAGATCAGAGATTCCCAGACTAGGGCCCAACTTTTGATTTGGCCCACAATCCCATATATCTGAGGTTAAAAGGGTACTTTATACTTGTCACATAACAGCATAGTAAAATACTTTTTTCGGATATCCCAGCGATGTAAGGAAGCTGGGGTCAGAGCCTTGCTCAAGGGCCCAAAAGTTGCAACTTAGCGATACTAAGGCTTGAACCAAGCTGCTACTCTTGAGGGAAAAACCAGATGTGGATTGGATTACTTCTCATTGTACTTTAGCTTTTATTTAGCTAGAACTTTGAAACTAAAACTGCATTAGTTAAGCATGTTTTTCTTTTGTTTAACATTAAATCATAAATAAGAGGAACTGTGGCCCTCTTAATATAATGTTTGGTACAGTCCAATATTTATTTTTGCCCCAAGGTTTTCAATCAAGTTTGATTTTTGGCTCTTTATGGGACAAATTTGGGCTTTTCTGCTTTAGCTGAAGTGTAGATTTTGTAACAGAGGTGGAAATAATCAGAACCCATTGCGATGAAAGCTCCATGTATTACTGAGACAGTTAGTAGCCTATAAATATCATTTCAGCTTGTATTTTGATAGTGGAAAGTTATAAATCTAAATCTCTATGGCTCGAGTAAATAGTCAGAACATCAACGCAAACATCTGAATAATGAGCCGAATGTTTGAGACGTGTAATGAAATAAATCTGTTGTAAGGGGCTCTATGGAATTATTCACAGCTAACATGGTCTTTGGCTATATAAAAAAAAGATTGAAAACCATTTACCATAATATAATAAATCCATATACATATAGGGTAGTAGTTATTATAAAGGTTGTGGTAGTAGTAGACCGATGTGTAAGAAATGACCCCGAGTGCAGAGGGGACCTGGCATCATTGACTGCCTAACACTGTTCCAGCTGCCTTGACAGCATGTCAGAATACTGTGTTGTTGTCATCTTTTTATTTATTCATCCTCCACCTCCTCATTCATTCTCTTTCTCTGTCTTTTCTCCTCTTCTCTGCCCACTCACTCCGTCCGGTCACTCTTCACCCTGCCTTTCCTTATTCAGCCACCCACCTGCTGTCCTTACATAGCATTTCCTATGTACACTTCCGGTAACTTTTTCAAGCTGACCAGTTTATTCCTGATGCCCTGTAAATGCTAATGAGAGTTCTATAAATGGCAGCGAATGGCTGAGGAGTTACCTCAGGCACTCCCGGTGCACACTTGTTGTTTAAAAAACATAAAATTGTGCTGTAACTCTGTACTCCTTGTAGGCAGCAAGGTAAATGAGAACACGGGAGGTGAGCTTTGGAAAGCAGTGCTTGATTTTCAGCCAATTTGTTAAGCAAACAAAATTGCATTAAAAAACCCCAAAACAAGTCATTTTACATTTATACCATTTGGCAGATGCCCTTATTTCAGAGCGATTTACATTTATCTCATTCATACAACAGTATCTATACGGTTAAGAGGCCTGCTCAGGGGCCCAGGGCGTTGGTGTCATCCAAGCTTGGTGTATCTAAGATTTGAAGTGGTGACTTTCAGATCCAAAGTCAAACACCTTAACCACTAAGCTACCACCACCACGTTTTCCTTTGCTTGTTGGTGTGTTTGTAGTCAACTTCACCAGCTTTGGTGCTTCTTTTGCAGGGTCATAAGTCAGTCCCAACAACAAGTTCATTTTACAAGGGTATATACAGGGGTAACAACTCACTCTCTACCTACATATTCTCTTCCATTTCTGATCATACTTATCCAGGGGATGGGGTAGATAAGTGGTTTTGATCAGAGGTCGACTGATAATGGGTTTTACCGATAGCTAATTTGAATTTTAACTGCCGAAAACTGATTAAACCTATGATAGTAAAATAGTAATGAACTTTGTTACAAAAAATAAAAAAGTACTGAATCATAAAAATTTGCTAAATAAATTTAGTCAAGAAGCTTTTATTGTCATTTCTACCATATTTTGCTGATGCAGTACACATTGAAATGAGACAATGTCCCTACAGAACCCTGGTGCTCCATAAAACAACATAGAGCTACATCACACAACATTAAGCTACATAACAGCACACAGAGCAAGGACTAAAGTAAGTAATAATATACATATGTAATGTAATATGTAATTAAATAAGTATTAAAGTTCATTACCAAAGCAATCATATAATTAAAAATTATTAATAACGAATATAATATAGTGCTCTCCGTGCAGCGCGTTTTACCGTCTCGTGTAAAAAAAAACCCCAAATAACAGCATGTGGTGTCAGTGATTTGCCCTTTAGAGACAGCTCTTGTAATGACAGTGGATTGGATAGCCGACATATGATCAAACTCTTGATGTCACCCAAATGAGGACGGGTTCCCCTTTTGAGTCTGGTTCCTCTCAAGGTTTCTTCCTCATAACATCTAAGAGAGTTTGTCCTTGGCACAGTTGCCACGGCTGCTCATCAGGGATAAATGCACACCGTTCACCTTAACTGTTGATTTCTTTAAAGCTGCTTTGAGACAATGTCTGTTGTGAAAAGCGCAATAGAAATAAACTTGACTTCACTTGACTTGACATATCCAACAATAAACTATTGGTGCAGATTAATCAGTGATCTCTAATTTAGATGTTGACCTACCGATTGGAGGATCAGTTCCATCCTAGTTCAAATAAGTACTTAAGTCTGGTGCTTTCATTTCCCAGGCTCAGGAACTTCCCAGTTCTGGACCCTTGAGCACTCATTCTTCACCTTCTCAGTTGTATAGTCTGGAAACAGTCTGGAAAAGTGCATCTGCCAAATGCTATGAATGTAAATGTTTTTGGAAACTGCCTTGACACTTACCGTGTAACACCATGGCGAAACAGCCTCCTGTCTACCACTCAAAGTTACTTCATTCATTCATTCATTTTCTCCCGCTTATCCATAATCCGGTTTGCGGGGAAAGCAGGCCCCCGCCTTCGACTGCTGCCCAATCCTCACAGCACCGTCCC
>NC_139580.1:6070467-6074143 GCF_946808225.1 Silurus aristotelis
ACCATGGAGCAGATCTGTCCAGATGTTCGGATAGAGCATTTGGCAACGTTTGGGAGACATTGGGTGCAACTTTTCTGTCCAGAATAAGATCTCTGAGAAGACAGCTGGCCTTAAATCACTTCAGTTTTGCTTTGATTGTGCTGTTAGACATAACCAGCTTTACAGAAATTACATGTGGCAAAAGTATTGGGACACCTGCCATTTTCAGCCATAAATGATTCTTCCCCAAACTGTTACCACAAAATTGGAGGCACACAATTATATTGTATGTCTTTGAATGTGATAGTGTTACATTTTTCCTTTAATTGACCTAGGGTACCCAAACCTGTTCCTGTATGACAATGCCTCTATGTGTAAAGTCAGCTCCATGAAGAGATATGCATTACATCGGTTGGAGTGGAAGATCTCCTGCTATAGAGCTCTAACCCTATTGAACACCTTTGGGATAACACACACCTCACCTTCATCAGTACCTGACTTTACTAACAACCTTGTGGCTGTATGAATCTTCACAAATCTAAACCAGCACACATCTAGTGGAGCACCTTTTTAGAAAAGTGGAAGTTATTGTAAGAGCAAATGGAGACTAAATGTGGAATGGGATGCTAAAAAAGCACATACCAATAATATCTGCAATGATGAGTGAGCCTTGAGAGGAAATTCCAGACCCATCCTACTGTATAATCTGGGTTTAACTCGATATCTATTCATAATAGTTTCAACACTATATAAGCATCTGTCTATATACTTCACTTTTACTACCTTCTGAATGGGAATGATCCAAAAAAAAATCTAACACATCAGTTGTGATGTGTATATACCATGGTATTTGGAAGTGTAAGATAATGATATCTGGCTCGATGATTATCTTGATGTATCGTCTACCTGAATATCGCCACTTCCCCAATGATCCCCGAAGCACAGCTCCCATAGGCCTGGTTTAATCACCGTGAAATGTGTTAACATTGAAAACCTGCCGATCGATACGTCTCTCTTATCATCGACCATGCAATTAAGACACGCTCGGCTTTCATCTTATCCTGGGAAGAAACCTCTCCTCTACAATTTAGATTTTTTTCGAGCCTCTTCACCGAGGAAGAAGAAGTTTTGTCTGTGTCGCCTGGGCGGATCACGACACCATTCGGTGAATTTAAATCTCTCTCGGGGAGAAATTTTCTACATTTCTTTGATTCCTTTGCAGCGCATTTCACAAGCGATCCGTCTGTTCTCCTGCTGGTTATTTACCACCCACCTAGCTGCAGTTTTTGTATTTTATTTAAATCTTTTTTCATATGAAGCACTTAGAGAATATTTTTTGTAGTATATGAACTGATCTTGATTAGTATTTGGTTATTGGTGGCTTGGATTTGGTCTGTTTGTTTATCATGAAGTCAAATCACATGTTTGTAATAAAAGAAAATATATTTTTTTTAATGGTAGAATCTGTTTCTGGAACTTTTTCTTGAAATATTGAATAATAGCTAGATTCAGTAAATGTTTTCTAATTAGGGTATTGGATTAGATGCCACTTCATTGCAGGGCTCCTTAGAGATACCTTTACTTGTACATTCACTTACCTTGAATGAGTGTGTGTTCACTACAAAATCCCCAAACTGCAAACTAGCAAATGTTTTGTTTTTTATGTAGAAATAAAAAGCCACCTGAAAACTCTTAAAGGAAACACTCAGGGAGAAGGTTTATTTAGAGTAGTAGCATAGTCTACCATTAACTGGCAACATTGCTGTTTTTATCTTTCACCCAAACTGCAACCTGTTTGGTAGAACGATTTATAAAAAATAAGAAATTCAATGGAAAAACACCAGATTTATTATAAGCATAACCTGCTGAAGTATGACTGTCCTGTGGTTCTGTGTGATTGCATTCAATCTAAAACATTTCTTTTTTAATATATTATGGTAATTTTTAATCAGCTATGAATAAATGAATGAATGAATTGGCAAGTACACTCAATGTACTAGAAATGTTGTCTTTTAGACAATACATGGTTTACTTATGTATATAGATGACTCTAAGTTCCACTGTTTATCTATCAGTTCATCCATCTATCTTTCCATCCATCTATCCATCCATCTATCCATCTATCCATCCATCCATCCATCCATCCATCTCTTATTAGACATTTAGCTTAGCAATATACAATGTTTGCAATACAAAATAAAGAGAAATAAAGATGTATTTAATCCAAGCCGAGGTTTGTTCCTGTAAAAAAACCCTGTCTTTTTTATTTCTTTTAATTTTTCACTGATCCATCTATCTATCCATCCATCCATCCATCTATCCATCCATCCATCCATCCCCAACTAGGCAATGAAACATACTGTAATGCTATGATATAATCACAGATATTTCTATTTCCTATAGTGTGTGTGTGTGTGTGTGTGTGTGTGTGTGTGTGTGTGTGTGTGTGTGTGTGTGTGTGTGTATATGCTGTTAAATGTTTCTGTGCCGTGATCCCCCTGTTGGCTCTGTTTGTCAAAATCTTTCACTTCTGAAATGGAGGCTGTAACCATGGTGATCCTACAAAGAGTTGGAAAAACTATACTGTTTAGTGGGCAAGAGAATGTGAGAGAAAAAAAAGAGAGAAAGAGAGAGAGAGAGAGAGAGAGAGAGAGAGGAGAGAGAGAGAGAGAGAATGCGAGTGCTCTATTGTGCTATCCTGTAATTACACACACTTGCCTTGACATCGAAGATCTTCCTCGAGATTTGCCTTCACAAAGCTTTTTTTCATGCAAATTTCAATCATTTTCATTTTTGTTGGTGCTGGAAGTGTCCTATTCTCCTCCTTCATCACTGTCCCCTAAAACAACTCTCTCTCTTACATGAGAATCTTTCCTAGTCAAGGTGCAGTTTTCAGCTGGGTTTTTTTTTTTAGAGCTCTTAGCTCCCTCTCAGGTGATCGCCATAAAATAAAATAATAACAGACCCTCTATTCAGGCACAAATCCATGAGGTGACGTTTGTCTCATGAGCAGTTTTGCCCCGGCTGGCTGATTTCTGGGCGGGAAAATGATAATTAAAATGACTTAGAAAGATGCTTTAATATAGTAAATTGCAGTGGTTATAAATCATATGCATCTCAAACACACTCGGCGCTGTTGAAATATTGTAATGCAATAAATGTGCATATTTAAATGCTGTTTGCAAAATCATTCACTTCTACAAATGTTTTCCTTCAGCAAAACTTTATTGAGCTCATGTTTATAGATGGCAGTAAGTCCCATTGTATATCCATTCCTCTATTTATCCATCAGTTAATTTATCTATACAATCATTTATTCATCCATCCATCCATCCATCCATCCATCCATCCATCCATCCATCCATCCATGCATCCATCCATCCCTCCATCTATTTATGCATCCATCCATCAATTCATCCACTTGTTTAGCCAACTATAATCTAATAATATCTATTTTTTTTTACTCATCTATCTATCATTTTTTCCTCCATCCCTCAATCAATACATCCATTGATTTATCCACCCATCTTTTTTTAATTAATTAATTTATTCATCTATAATTCCATCCATCCATTCATACATCTATCCATCATTCTTCTACCCAACCATTTATTAATTTGTTCATTCATCCATCCACCAATTATTCAATCATTCATCCATTCATTGATCCATCTATCCATACATGTATTGGTTTATT
>NC_139580.1:6074343-6119343 GCF_946808225.1 Silurus aristotelis
TTTTCAGCGTTAGATTTGGCTGCATGGTCAGAAATTTGTGGACTCCTGACCTACTGCTTTGTGTGTAACCTATTCCAGATTCGGCACCATCTTTGCTGCAGTATGGATGTGCTAGATTTGTGTGTGGGGGAGATTTGTGTTCATTCAGCTACAGGAGCATTAATGAGATCTGGCTGATTTTGGGTTGTAGTTTTTCTCTTTTTTTTTCTCATATCATTGTACCTCTGCTGTACTACATGTCTGTGATATTAATAAGTTGTGCTCAGAGTCGTGTAATGCTGAGAGAGGATGAGGGATTTATTATTTTTTGCAGGAAAAGCAATGAACCATGAAGCATATACATGAATGAGGAGGGTGGTGTCATTCTCAGTATATTCATACAGAAATTAGCTTTCTCTCTCTCTCTCTCTCTCTCTCTCTCTCTCTCTCTCTCTCTCTCTCTCTCTCTGTCTCTCTGTCTCTCTCTCTCCCCATCTGTCTGTTTGACTGTCTCTCTATCTCTCCCTCCTCTTGTTGCTGTCTGTCTCTGCGTCTCACTTTCATTATCTTTTTCTTGCTGCCATTGTCATCTTCTGTCCATCTTTCTCTCTCTCTCTCTCTCTCTCTCTCTCTCTCTCTCTCTCTCTCTCTCTCTCTCTCTCTCTCGCTCTTTCTCTTTCTCTCTCTCTCTCTCTTTTTCTCTCTCTCTCTCTCTCTCTCTCTTTCTTCTCTCTCTCCCTCTCCATCTTGTCTGTTTGACTGTCTAGCTCTCTCTCCTCTTGTTGCTGTCTGTCTGTCTCTCTGTCTTACTTTAAACATCTTTTTCTTGCTGCCGTTGTCATCTTCTGTCCTTCTGTCCATCTCTCTCTCTCTCTCCCTCTCTCTCTCTCTCTCTCTCTCTCTCTCTCTCTCTCTCTCTCTCTCTATCTTTATCTCTGCCTATCTCTCAGTCTTTTCATTTGTCTCCATCTGTCTCTCTCTCTCTCTCTCTCTCTCTCTCTCTCGCTCGCTCTCTCTCTCTCTCGCTCGCTCTCTCTCTCTCTCTCTCTCTCTCTCGCTCTCTCTCTCTCTCTCTCTCTCTCTCTCTCTCTCTCTCGCTCTCTCGCTCTCTCTCTCTCAGCAGGGTGATTGAGCCTGTCCAGGTTTTTCTTTATCTCCTTTTAATTACTAAGCTTTGCACAAGGGTTTAAGCTGTTACACTGTGTATGCATCTGTGTGGGTGTGTTCTCGTGTGTGTTTGAGCGCTCATCTTTTCAGACTACAGCACTGATGGAGATTGGAATGGAAAATATAAGAAACAGAGATGGAATGTATGAAGGAATCCAAGGAATATAGCAAAACACTGGCTTTTTATTTTTATTTTTATATAGAGCTGTAATAGGAACTGTAATAGGGATGGATTAATAAATTATGCATTTGTTGTATTGAAACACAGTATCATGTTTTATTATGTTATACTACATTACATAACTCAATAACTAACTACTGTAATTAGGAAGAGAAGAGGATGAATTATATATATAGCTAGTTTTAAGATTTTAGATTAATTGCTAAATAAATAAAATGCTACAGATGATGCAAGATAAAAAAAAGTAAAAAAAAATATATATATATATTTATATTATTATTATTATTATTATTATTATTATTATTATTATTATTATTATTATTATTATTATTATTATTATTATTTCATCATACCTGCATCCTGCCATACAATAAATTCATAATCAGTCATTAGCCTTAGGAACAGATGTGCGCTTCTTTCCTTCTTCCGAAAAAACATCCAGTAAAAAACAAATTAGCCACATTTTTTGTTGCCTTTGCTGCAGAATATCTCTGAAAATTGAACAGCTGGTAACTGGCAGAGTGGGTTGATGCTGATGGCTTCCTTTGGCTTTCTCAAAAGATGAAAACTGTCTAGTGTTTAACGGTCCAGCTGTCCCTGTCACAGGGTTTCAGCTTCCAGCCGCTGATTCTCTTTCCTCAGGCACTTTTTTCTTACCTTTTATGGAAGAAATGCTGTCATGTTTTGTGATACTGTCTCCTGTGGTAATGTAGCTCCTCTGTTGTTTAACAAAGGCCATTCAACCCTTTATACAGATAGTTCTGTCCGAGTCGGTCTAGTCCGAGTTAACGTTTTCCTCTGGAATACTGTGATTAGGGTTTTATCTTATTATTTGCTTTAGTAAATATTGTATAATTGTTTAGTCATGATTTCGATTGTCTGTTTTCACTCCAATACAAATGATACTGGATAACAATGAAAAAAAAAACTATATAGACAAAAGTTTGTGGAAACCTGACTATAAGATTAATATATTATTTTTTGCATCCCATTTCCCAAATAGTACCAATTTGCCATTATAATAAACTCTTTTGGGAAGATGTGTTAGAGATTTCTGAGTGTGTTTATGAAGATTCCTTTAGCTAGAAGGGTGTTAGTAAAGTCAGGACTGATGTAGGTAACATTCACATTTATTCCAAAGGTGTTCTTGCAATGCGGTTCTGTGTAGGTCTTAGTTTCCTTTTATACATTTTCTAGTTTTATATTCACCAAATTATAAATCTGGTGCCCAGGATGCACCAATTTGTCACATACATAACCATATACAGTCCGACCTGCAGTGAAATGCATTGAATGAATGGCCCATGGCATTAAAAAGAATAAAAAATTTAGAATTTATAAAACAAAAATAGAATTGAGAATAGAAACATCGTTTGCACACGATGCACTTTATGTGGCAAGGACAACTTACTTCTTTAGCCCTTCGCTCTGTATTCTGTATGTAGATCTGTGTTGTTTTGTAGCACCAGGGTTGTGGAGAAAGGTTGTCCTATTTCGCTCATTGCATTCGGCAGCCATATCTGAGCATATTAATGTATAATGCTAATGTTTTAAAATGTCTGTCACATCAGCTAAAATCACTACAACACCCTACATATACATTTGTCCTGATGTCTTGGAGCTAAACAGGTTTTTAAAACGCTGCCTGTGGAGATAATTTAATTACACGAGTCTGCCATTCGCAGTTCGTGTTCAATTCAGGACGTTATCACGCATACTGAATAATTGAGTCTGTGGTGTACAATCTAGGAGTGTTTTAAAGTGTAGACAAAAGCTACAGTTTCATAACATGAAGAAAACGGGAGAGAAACCTTGACGACATTTAAGGATTTAAGCGTTGTCATTTGATGGCATCGCGAATGGAGTCATTTGTGTTTTAGACAATAAGCTGATGTCTAAACAATTATAAAATTACATATAGATACAAAAAATACCCCACTCTAATGCAAATAACAGTAATTTAAAAAAGAAAACTCACAATGAAGGTTAATAAGTATAGTAAGTGCTCGGATAAAACAGGTACACTATATAGATAAAAGTTTGTGGACACCTGACTTAAAGATGTGCTTCTTTGATTTGTGAGATTTGTGGGGATTCTTACAGCCACAGGGGTGTAAGAAAATGTAGGTAGTAATGCAGGTGAGGTGAGGAGGCCTGGGGTGCAGTCAGCATTCATCCCAAAGGGGTTTAACAGGGTTTAGAACTCATGCAAATTAAAATTGTATATTTCCCATACACATTCATGTGAACGACATGTATTAAAATGCTTTTTAACGACTGTCCAACATGTAAATAGAATAATAAAAAAAAGAATATATATAAAAAGTATAAAATATAACAAGTATAAAAATAGGAATAAAATAAAATTATTGCTGTGCCAGTCCAGTGTTAAAGTAACAATTGTGCAATTGGGCAAAAATATTTGTGCAAAGGGAGAAAAAGTAAGTCCAGATAGAGAAAGTCCAGGTGCTGAGTGTTTTCCTGGTTTAAACTGGCCCTCGGGAAGAAGCGTGTCTTCATTCTCTCTGTGTTTGCCTTCAAGGATTGGAAGCACTTCCTTGAATGAAACAGAGAAAAGACTCCATTGTTGGGACGGCTTAGGTCCTTTATAATCTTTCTGGCTCTGGTCTGGGCTTGCTGTAGATGTCCTGCAGGTCAGGGAGCTAAGTGCAGATGGTACGCTCGGCTAACCGCACCACCGTCTGGAGGGCTTGCCTGTCCTGCATGGTGCTGTTCCTGAACCAGAAAGTGAGGCTACCCATCAGGACGCTCTAAGTGGTGCAAGTGTAGAAAGTCCTTAGCAATGGGAGAGGGTAGTTATAAGTCCCTTAAACATCTCAGATGGTACGGACACTTTTTTTGGCCTTTTTTTTATGTGACAGGACAAAGACAGGTCCTGCGTGATGTGAACATCTAGATACTGAAAACTGTCCACTCTCTCCACTTTAGTCCGGTTGGTATGACTGCTCCTGCTTCGTGCTGAAGTCCACTATAGGAGGAGTTTCCTTTTAGGAACTCAAGCTGCATAGGAACGCTTTGGGAACGTGACTGAGTTGTCCATGCTCTGAGTAATGAGTCTAATTAGTCAAAATTGAAGACAGGTTGTCACTGGCATGGTGAAGTCACGACCAGGGAGTATAAAGCGCACCTGGAGAGAAGACTGCTTTAGCTTCTGTTTGTTTATGAAGTGCTCTGTGTGAAATTTAATGTTTGTCTGTCTGTTTTTTTCAAAAGAATGAAGGCAAGCTCGCATGCTCTTACGAACCCGATAGAGCGAGGTGCTCCTGGAGGTTGTGACACACGCCGTTCATAAGCTTGATATAGCTTGGCTGGCCGGTGAGCATAAAGCCCCTCCCTCGGGCAAGTTCAGTAAGCGTTTTTTGTTCCCAGCATCACAGCCTCTGCATCAGGGATTGCCATTCTTCCCTGGGAGCGGCCTTTCTCATTCTGCCCCTTCAGCCCCAAGACGGCGGTTTATTCCAAAGTCTCTGGGCTTAGGAAATATGGCTATAGTGTCATGCCATAGGTTGAAGAGATGCTAACGCGCTATCTCTCCCCGGGTGTGGCATCTTTCATGGCATCTGCGCACTACCTCAGCGCTGGTGGGTAATTCTTACGCCTCAGCAGGTCAGGTCGCTGGATGTTTGCACACTCTCTCCTTCAGGCCTGTTCAGCGACGACATTGATTCGGTAGTTGACAGGTTCCAGGAGTCCAAAAGACAACCTGTGGCATTCCAACGGAATCTCCTATGCCGCTCTCATGGGCCCGCATGGCGGGCGCAGCCCCAACCCCAACCCAGCACTTCGTACCGCCTAGAGCAGAGACAGACCATTGCGACACGCTCTCACTGTGCGGGATCCCACGAGGCACCTTGGGTTAAGCCCCATGAGGTGACAGATCTGAGGACTGTCATTGCTGAGAAGAGGGCTAGGGCCAAAAAGACCCGACCTGTGGAGGGATGACCAGGGGGCATGTAGGAACACCTTTTTCTGTGCCCATTTCCCCCTGGCCCCTTCAGGGACCTGGTTCGTTAACCCTGCCACGAATGTGCTTCAGGGCAAGGCCAGCTCCAACGAGCCCCCTCCTTCAGTTCCGCCCGGCATCGTTGAAGACCAGGAGGTCTCGTTTCTAGAGCCGTGTCTGGGCACTGTCCCGGCTTTGGACACACCAGAGGTCAGTCCCAAGAAACTGATAACCTAAAGGGAGAACCTTGCTGCCAGGTTGGCTTTGCCAGACGTGTCCTAGTGGGTCCTGTGCACTGTAGAGCGAGGCGATTCAGTTCGTGTCTCGCCCGCCCCGGTTCAATGGCCTCTCTCTCACTCTAGTGAGAAGCAAAAAGGCTCTGGTCCTTGAATGAGAAGTAGATACTTTCCTGAGTAAGGAGGCCATCGAGGTGGTCCCTCCGTCACAGACAGAGAGTCTGAGTTCTACAGCCGGTACTTCATAGTTTTCAAAAAGGATGGTGGGTTGCTTCCTATCCTAGATCTACGTCAGCTTAACCTCTCTTTGGCATGACTAGTGCCTTCCTGCACCCTAGAGCGGGTTACTTCCCCAAGGTGCCCTCGGTCGTCCCATGGCCTGTCAGGCTCCAGGCATTCAACCCTTCTTTATTTCTGACCCCAGACCAGGAGAGGTTCAACCTGAGTTTCCTTGCAGACCGGCACACCTTTTCTAAGCATCTGCCATCTGGACTTCCCCGGAAAGGTGCTGCTGGACCCTTAAGCAAGAACCTTTTAAACTGCTTAGTTTGTTGTCATTCTACAGACATATCTGTGGCTCTGGGAAAGGGCATCTCTGAAATACCATAAATGAAAATGCAAAAATGTACTTTGCATCCAACCAGTAGTGCACATATCAAATAAATGAATGGAGATATATATGTTATAGTGCAACAATTTATATAACACTGTACAGGAAAAGAAAAACAGCATAATGCAGACCAGTATTGGTAAAGGCAATTAGGCTAAATAAAAATATAAAAAGGGAAAATAGTGCTTTATACTTGTCACATGAACTTTACAGCACATCCTTTCTTCACATATACAGGGCCCTTGGAGCACTTATAAATAAGAATGATATACTGAAAGGTTAACGTAGCTGGAATAGTATGATAAATCAAATATAATGCACTAGAAACTAGTGCTGTTTTGTTTTTATTTTTATTATTTTTAATTAATTCAAATGGTTATTTGGAGAATTTCATTCAGATTTTTTGTATAATAATCTTGGAGGCATCCAATTAAATATATTGTTATTGCACCAATTGCAGAATAATTAAGAGACAATAATGTCCGACCACATGATGGCGCATCGGATTAGCTGCTCATGTGTGAGATCATTCTTTGCTAGAATGTAATGAAGAAGTAGCATCTAACATTAAGGAGACAGGTGGCTCCTCATGTCAGAATGACCTTGTGCCATAGTAAGGTTTCCTCTGTGGTTCGGGTTTTAGAGGTCAGACGTTGAACAAACTTTTGTCAAATGCAAAATATCCCGAAAGTCTGTTGCAAATGGTAGTGGCAGCACCTATTCTATTTCAGCATTTGCGACCGAGACACCAAGCTAAATAAAAAGAATGCCCAAAGTTTAAGAGATAAAAACAAGCCAACAGTCCAAGTGCAACATGTCAACCTAAAATTGTAAAAAGACAGATGTTTTCTAATATTCTGCTTTAGTTAAAGATATTTAACTAGAGAATTTATTTAAAATGTATTTACGCCATGTTGACCACTTTATTAATGGCATGACCACTTTATTAATGGCATGCCCACTAAGAAAACAACGATCCTTAACCAGATGTTTTTTAAATTACTAATAAATAGGATGTTTAAAAAAAAATAAAAACATTTATCGCCCAGCCTTACTAGAAACACACAGTGAATGCAGATCCGTGAAGTAACAATCTAATATAAGGAGGTGTAGTAGTAACAAATAATTGCAGTACAGTGTGACACTAGTGACGAGGCAGGGATTATTGATAGATTAGTGATTAGTAGACTGTTATTAACACAAAACCCAAACTGGCTGTAAAACCCATTCAAGTCTCAAGTGTGGAATGTGACTCAGAGTTGTATTCGGCGCTTTTCTCATTCTGTAGCAAAGACATTTCAACTGTGAGGTATAAAGGAATAGATTTCTTGGGGTGTCAGGGGTGACATGGAAAACACCCCAAAAATGTTTTCCCCCTCACAGATTTGCTAACCTACACATTTTTGCTCACATGCTCCAAATTTTAACACCACCTTACACTAGGATATTGTCTAAAATATGTCAAAAGAGCTGTTTTTTCCCCCATAAACATTAAAATATGAGCTAATCAGTATTTTTAGTATTTATATTACAAATCTTTTGGTCCATGTTGGCAGATAATAATCTTGGACTGGGCTAAAATTACTAAACCCCTATTTAAATATGACTCCAGTCCTCCTTTTAGGTTTCTACTTGAGTAAAATTTCTCACTTTTGAATGGACTTGACACACACACACACACACACACACACACACACACACACACACACAAACACACACACACAAACTCACGCACGCACACACGCACACGCACACACACACACACACACACACACACACACACACACACACACACACACACACACACACACACACACACTTCCAAACATTTTACAGAAGAAACTGTTGGAAGATGAAAATGTTCAATATACAATGTATGAATTTGCAAAAAGTATTGGGACACCTGACTTTTCCAGATATACTGTATGTGGTCCATATATCGAACTGTTACCACGAAAATAGAGGCACACACTTTTATAGAATGTATTTGGATGTGAAAGCATTACATTTTCTCTTCACTGGTACTAGGAAACACAAATTTGTTCCATGAATGTGAACACTGACAGCACGCTAGGCCTCCTCACCTCACCTACACCATGCACACCCTTGTGGCTGAATAAATCCTCAGAAACTCCTTAAACAGACTCCAAAATCATGTGGACCATCTTTCCAGAAGAGTGGAGCAAATCTTATGGATAGGGAGCTCTGGATTTCCAGTGAGAAAGATGTGAGTTTAAATCCCGGCTTTTTTTTTTTTTTTTTTACATTACCTACTGCATGATCCTCAAAGTATATATATAGGCAAAACATAAAATGGCACTTAAAATAAGTTGACTCAAGGAAACAGATTAAATCCATCTGCTGTGGAGGATTATGCAAATGCACATTTTTTAGACATACAATGAGATTTTTTCAACACCTACACAAAGAGATTGACAGGGCTGTATTACAGCCATGCAAATTATTTTATTGCTGCTACAATCGGTTGTTATCAGATGAGTTAAATCACCAGAGTGTGCTGATGTGAGAAGGTTATCTGCGGACTTTCATACTAGACTTGTGAATGCTTGGTCTAGTAATTAGGTGCTTTATTATCATCATTGTTAACTGTTGTTTGGTATAATTAATAAACCTGAATATTTATTCGATTCCTTTAGATTTAGAGCCTCAGGATTCCCACTTAGGTGTTTAGCAACTTCATTATTTGGCAGCATTGAGAACATTCAGACGTATACTGTATGCTTCTCGCAGGCAGGGATTTAACACACCGCTGCTTTCCTATAGACTTTTGGTATCCCACTATAGCGAGGCTATGACGTCAAGGATGTTTCTAAATTTGGGCCTGCTGCATCTTGTTTGCGTTTTCTCGTCGTTGCTGTCATCTCGAACTAATGGCTACGAATATTTATAACGGCTTGATTTCGGTGCTTATTCTGAAGTGATCGTGAGTGTGCATGCAAGGCTACGCTTTCCGCTGTAGGGGTCGAAAATAATGGTCACTCGGAGCACATGTTACTGTTCCTTTTTTTTTTTTTTTTAAGTCAAGAAGGAATCCCTGCCTCAGTGTTCCTGGTATACAATTTACATCAGGATCCAGTGCAAAATGAAATAAGTGACTGAGCATGAAGAAATGTTCCTTCATTATTATTATTATTATTATTATTATTATTATTATTATTATTATTATTATTAATTATTATTATTATCACGTTTAATATTATTATTAACAATAAATAAAGGAATGAATAATGATGATTTTGCTATGTATAATTAATATAAAAAAAATCAATACATTCATTTCCAGAAATTATAATCATAAAACAAATAATGATTATTGTTCTGACGGTGTAATTGCTGATTATGATTGTTATTTTTTTATTAATTAATGAAAATATATTATTATAATTATAATGTTAATAAATATAAATAATAATTATTATAATAATTCTGTATAATTACACATGATTTAATATTTAATTCATTGTATATCATTGAACCTCGTTACCAGTGGGTACATCGGTACAGCGTTGTGTTGAGAAATAAAGTTTTCAAATTCACAAATTCGACTCGGCTTTTCCTGAACGGCGTCGGATTTTAAATAACGTCTCAAGCAAAGCCTATAATCATGTACAATCATGCCGCCATTTCTCCAACAGCACATCCTGAAGTGTTATATTCCTTAGAGAAATGTGCCAACGCTAACATTTCTCAAAATGTCTTTAAGAATGGCATCATTTGTATCAGTCTGTAGCTGCATCCGTTGCATTTTGTGAAATATCCACAAGTCCGGTTAGTTCATTTTAGTATCATTTAGGGTGACGCAGTGGACATTGTTGAACATTAGGGAAATGGTGGTTGGGGTTTAAAACGTCTTGCTGTCTGAGAAACAAAGAGACTATATGAAGACGAGCCTCAGATGCGATCTTTCTCCCAAACTTCACTTTTTCTATTTGGGGTCTTCACAAAATAGCCAAGAATCAAGATTTATATACAGTATATTATAATATATTATATATGTGGGTAAATAAATCTAAGCAATACAATGATATGCTTCAATAGGATTTTTTTTGTCAGCATGCATACACAGATGTCCTTAATGTCCTTTTGTATGAAAGGAAAAAGCACTGATGTGATTAATATCCACGATATTGTGTTTTACGGCATGTTCCTTACTACCTGGCTCTGCAGCTGGGCTTCTGATCTACTCCAGAATTGCACCAAATTCCTGCCCTTGACTCGACTACACATGGCAAAAGGCTGTCATGTCTTGTTCTGTGGAAAGTAATGACCCGTCTTCTCACCCATCTTTGATCATGAACAGACCAAAGAATCTTTCACATTTCCTGTCATTTATTTCAATATCTTTGATCTGTCTTTCGATTTTTCCTTCTTTTGAAGATCGAATATATTTCTTTAATGAATAATTAGAACAATATGGTGTGTAATAGACTTCATATCACGATTAGATTTTTTTTTTGCCATTCCTTTGTGTAGCTCATATACGTTAGAATGAAATGCCGCTTCTCCAGGATCGTGGGGCAACAAAGTGCAAATAAACGACAATTATTTCCCAAGCCATACTTGATAAATATAGCAGCCAAACAGTTTCCACAATAAGAAGGGACCTGAAGTGGCATCTTGGTTCAGACCAAGGGTTCCTTCTTTGAACGTAACTTACTCAACTAGATGGATTTTATTGTTGAGGATTTGACATGATCTTGTATTGTTCGGTTCTTCAAAGCTTATCCTGCAGTTGTTGCCATAGCAACAGGTCTGTAAACTCAAACTTTTTCGAAAGTAGGTTAATTTTTCATAAACAAATTTAGATCAGGGGTAAGTGGAGGTCTGGTACCGCAAAGCAAACTGTTGCAGAATTAGCAAGAACAATATGGAAAGCTTTCGAAATTGGACACATAATGGGGATAGACTTGATCCTTTAGCACAGCATACAGTATTTGACTTTTGGAAAGACATGTATTTTTTTCCTGAGGGAATAATTTATCTGATTCGTTTGTTAGACAATCATATTAAAAGTACAGTAGATGAAGTAAAAAATTATAATATATGTTTTATATATATATATATATATATATATATATATATATATATATATATATATATATATGTATAAATAAAAAACACTCACCGGCCACTTTATTAGGTACACCTTACTAGTACCAGGTTGGACCCCCTTTTCCCTTCAGGACTGCCTTAATCCTTCGTGGCATAGATTCAACAAGGTACTGGAAACATTCCTCAGAGATTTTGGTCCATATTGACATGATAGCATCACGCAGTTGCTGCAGATTTGTCGGCTGTACATCCATGATGCAAATCTCCCGTTTCACCACATCCCAAAGATGCTTTATTGGATTGAGATCTGGTGACTGTGGAGGCCATTTGAGTACAGTGAACTCATTGTTATGTTCAAGGAACCAGTCTGAGATGATTCGCGCTTTATGACATGGCGCGTTATCCTGCTGGAAGTAGCCATCAGAAGATGGGTACACGGTGGTCATAAAGGGATGGACATGGTCAGCAACAATACTCAGGTAGGCTGTGGCGTTGACACAATGCTCAATTGGTACTAATGGGCCCAAAGTGTGCCAAGAAAATATCCCCCACACCACTACACCACCACCAGCAGCCTGAACTGTTGATACAAGGCAGGATGGATCCATGCTTTCATGATGTTGACGCCAAATTCTGACCCTACCATCCGAATGTTGCAGCAGAAATCGAGACTCATCAGACCAGGCAACGTTTTTCCAATCTTCTATTGTCCAATTTTTATGAGCTTGTGCGAACTGTAACCTCAGTTTCCTGTTCTTAGCTGTCAGGAGTGGCACCCGGTGTGATCTTCTGCTGCTGTAGCCCATCCGCCTCAAGGTTCGACGTGTTGTGCGTTCAGAGATGCTCTTCTGCATACCTCGGTTGTAACGAGTTTTTATTTGAGTTACTGTTGCCTTTCTATCAGCTCGAACCAGTCTGGCCATTCTCCTCTGACCTCTGGCATCAACAAGGCATTTGCGCCCACAGAACTGCCGCTCACTGGATATTTTCTATTTTTCGGACCATTCTCTGTAAACCCTAGAGATGGTTGTCCATGAAAATCCCAGTAGATTAGCAGTTTCTGAAATACTCAGACCAGCCCGTCTGGCACCAACAACCATGCCACTTTCAAAGTCACTTAGATCACCTTTCTTCCCCATTCTGACGCTCGGTTTGAACTGCAGCAGATCGTCTTGACCATGTCTACATGCCTAAATGCATTGAGTTGCTGCCATGTGATTGGCTGATTAGACATTTGCATTAACGAGCAGTTGGACAGGTGTACCTAATAAAGTGGCCGGTGAGTGTGTGTGTGTGTTTGTGTGTGTGTATATATATATATATATATATATATATATATATATATATATATATATATATATATATATATATATATATATATATATTAGGGCTGTCACTCGATTTAAAATATTGTGACTTAATTGCACATTTTCATCTGTTCTTAATGTACCTTAAATTAATAAGTTTTTAATACTCTAATAAACATGGGCATGGACAAATATAAATGTATGTTTATTATTAGTGAAGCCAAACTCAACATAGAGCATAAAGAGAAAATATTCTTGTAAATGTTTTAAAGTAATTATGGTGTTTTTAATCACGTAAATCATCAGAACACCAAACGGAACCTTTGTTTCAACACGGACAGTTTAAAAAAACAGTTTGGTGCTTTTTTTTTTTGAGGTGCATCAGTGAACAAATGTTTAATCATTAAAATAATTTTTCAGTGGATTTTTTTTTTTTAATGCTTTAATTTTGCTTATTTTATATATTTTTTATTTATATTCGTAATACAATTGGTCAAACAGAAATGCCTGCTGCGTTCATCGCGTGTTAATAAAATTAGTCCCGTTAAAGTGAATTAGCATTAAATCGTTATTAACACCGTAGCAACACCAAATATAAAGCACACTGGAATCTCATGCTGGCAGTAGTCCTTACTAACCAGAATAAACAAATGGGCAAACAATGACTCACTTTTGGCTGGTGACCCCTAAAGGCTTTTTGAACATCTTATTCCACATTTAGTCCACATTAGCTGTTATAAGATCCTCCGCTCCTCTGGGAAGATTTTGGAGTGTGCTTGTGAAGATTTGTGGAAATTCATTCACCCACAAGGGTGTTAGTAAAGTCAAGTACTGATGTAGGTGAGGTGAGGAGGCTTGGGGTGCAGTCAGTGTTCACATTCATCCCAAAGGTGTTCAACAGGCTCTATAGCAGGAGATCTTCCACTCCAACCCCAGTAAAGTATATCTTAATGGAGCTGCTTTGTGTAGAGGGGCATTGTCATGCTGGAACAGGTTTGGGTCTCCTAGTTCAAATAAAGGGCACATTTTATGCTTCCGCATCCAGAGACGTCCTGTACAATTGTGTGCCTCCAACATTGTAGTAACAAAGTTGGAGGGGAAGAACCACATATGGTTGTAAAGGTCAGGTGTCCCAGTACTTTATTTAGTGCTGATAATTTACAGCATTTGGCAGACACACTTATCCAGAGCAACTTACAATTAGCTCATTCATACAACTAAGCAGTTGAGGATTAAAGTTCAGGCTCAAGGTCCAAGCAGTGGAGCTGGGATTTGAACTTACAACCTTACAGTATAAGTCCAACATCTTAACCACTGAGCTACCCCTTCCTTCTTCCTCCTGCTGTTAATCGCTTTGCCCCCTTCATTGACAGACAGCTAAGGTCCTTTTACTCTAATGAAAGATTGTCATTTTTCAACTTAACATCTAACACCAACAGGATTTCCTCGAGATCAGCAAATCTACTTTGTCTCTACACTCACAGTATTCTCCCTAAAATGAGCTAATCATCAAATCATAATTTTTTGTGCCATTTAGGTTGAATTAAAAAAACTCTCATGGCATAATTTAGTTGACTTACTCTGTCGAGCGAGTATTTAAAGTATCCACTTTTCCTGCTTCTTAAACTATTGCATGATAAAAAAAAAAAAACATTGCCTGTGACTCGGAAAGTTGTTCATGACTCATCAAAATGATTCATTTCTCACCGCAGACCCGGCCATGAGGTCTCTGGGATTTTCAAATTGAGGAAAAACTCTTTGGAGCACCTTGAAGCATGACTTGAGCTTCAAACTGTGAACCAGTAAAAAAGTTGAAGGGAAAAAAAAAAAACGAGCTTCCTGTGCATCCTTCAGAACGAAGGGTCGTGAGGGATAGAGGAAGACGAAGAGGCGTTTTTTTGGAGAAGAAAATCCAAAAACAATCCCAGCTGATTGTGTTTGTGTGTGTGACTCATATTTCCTCTCCTATACTGGTATATTTGGTATATCCCTATTCTGCTTTATGGCTTAGTATAAAGTGACATATGGTACATGATTTTCTTTTTCTTGCTTTATATTACAAGACTTGTTGTATATAAATATATTTATTTTTTAAGTTTGTTTCCTTGTAAACCTTGCCCTGAAAAAAAAAATCCCAAATTTTTCTGTGAGGAATCTGTGAGGATTTTTCAGGGCAGTGTACACACACACACACACACACACACACACACACACACACACACACACACACACACACACACACACACACACACACCCATATACACACACACACACACACACACACACACACCCATACACACACACACACACACACACACACACACACACACACACACACACACACACACACACACACACACACACACACACACACCCATAGACATGTATGTATTTGAACAGAGATATAATTTGTGTTATATTTATTTTCAAAGTTAGCCGGGCTTTGCACATAAGTTGGGTATAAACTAGGGTTTTCAAGACATGAGAATTGAAGACAAGATATGCAGGGAAAGACATGACAGCGAAAGAGAGGGGAAGCTGTGAAAAGGGAGGCGAGAGAGAGAGAGAGAGAGAGAGAGAGAGAGAGAGAGAGAGAGAGCACTACTGGAATTATGTAAAAAAAAAAAAAAAAAAAAGGTGCGTGGGAGAGAAAAGCAAAGACACAGAGAGGGATGGAACGCGAAAGAGGGAGGGGGTGTATGTAGAGGCAAAGGTATATTTATAGATTATTAATGCCCATATGTATATGCACCATCGGCTCCACATATTAATGAAAAATAGGAAAATTTTGAAGGCAATTATGGATTTAACTATAAAGCTTTTTTTCATACAAATTTAAGTTTTTTTGGGGTTTTTTTGTTCATGGTTTTACCAGGTTGCCAATAATTCTGGAGCTTAGCTTTGGTATATCTGTCCTACACCCCTACCGGGGTGCCAATATTTCTGGAGCTTAGCTTTGGTATATCTGTCCTACACTCCATTGTAGCTGTTAAGAAAGAACCTTAAATTGATCCCCTGAAGATAAAACCTCTAAAAGCCAATAAGATTTCGTAAAAAAAAAATTCCTACGAGTGTGTGAGTTGTCCATTACACTAGATTCATCGCCATTTGTCCACCTATATGAGGGTCTGCTCGATCCTGAGGGAAATCTAGGAGAAGTGGTATTCATGGAGGAATGCTATGTGTGTGTGTGTGAGTGTATGTGTGTGTGTGTGTGTGTACAAGCTATATTTGGTGTTGTTGAAATGCATAAATGCAGTTCATCTGGCCTAGGTCTACATTTATTGTCTCTTAAGCAGAATAATTAGCCTCTCTTTTCTTTCTCTCCCTTTTTTTCTCTCTCGTCTTTCTCTCTTCGCAGAGCACGCTCGTGCTCGCAGAAAGAGCTTTGCCACAGTGAGGCAGAGAAGCATGGAAACTCCGCCCACTGCCCCTCCCCAGCAATTCCGTCAGTCGGTGAGTACCCCTGGCTCCGTCCCTCATCCTTCCAGAATGATTTTTTTCATTCTTTTTTATTCTCTCTTTTATTACCTAGAAAATGTCTTACAGCCAATAGTTTTTTGATGGAGCATATAAAATATGGTGTAGAAACTTAGTAAATATTCATACTGTATTACAAAAGCAAATCCTAATTTGTTGTCTGTAGAATGATCATTTCGCAGTTGCACAATGCAAAGAGGTTTTCAGTGGACCAGGTGAATATCTTTTGAGAGATTAGGGGAAAAAAAAAACAAGAAAATGTCTACACCATTGGGCAAAAACAATTAGCAAAATAGTAAAATATTAAGCTTTTATTGGTCTTAACAACAAACCACTGCTCAGGAAATTTAGCAAGAATTAAAGTAACCAAACAAAGAAATGTAAGATAAAGATTCCATTTAATTCAATTCAGTTTTATTTGCAGAGCGCTTTTAACAATAGACATTGCCCAAAGCAGCTTTATAGAAATAAACATTATGGGGAACCAGACACAAAAGGGAACCCATCCTCATGTAGGTGGCACAGAATGTCTATACATTGTCCAAGTCAAGTCAAGTCAAGTTAAGTCAAGTCAAGTCAAGTCAAGACAAGTCAATAAAAGAGTACAGAGAAATGAAGTGGTGGGACCAGGTAAAATATGATTATAGATATATATGAAGATGTAGTAGCAGAAGAATGTGTATAGACAGTCTCTAAAACGTCTCCAAAACGTCCTACATGCACTGTCCCTCTAATCAACTCATTTCTAATCCTGTCCATCCTCGTCACTCCCAATCAAAATCTCAGCATCTTTAGCTCCACTTCCTGTCTTTTAGTCAATACCACTGTCTCTAAACCATACAACTTAGCAGGTCTCACCACAGTGCTCTAAAAAATTGACCTTTTACTCTTGCAAATACTCTTCTATCACAAATCACTCCATCCACTCTTCTTCACCCACTTCACCCTGCCTGCACGCTTTTCTTCACTTCTCTAACACACTCTCTATTACTTTGCACTGTTGACCCCAGGTACCTGAACTCCTTTGCCTTCTCCATCTCTTCTCCCTGCAACCACACCACTCCACTGCCCTCCCTCTCATTCACACACATGTACTCTGTCTTACTCCTACTGACTTGCATCCCCCTTCTCTCCAGTGTGTACCTCCACCTCTCCAGGCTCTTCTCCACCTGCTCCCTACTCTCACCACAAATCACAATATCATCCGCAAAATCATAGTCCACAGAGACTCTTGTATAACCTCCTCCATCAACCTGTCCATTACCACTGCAAACAGGAAAGGGCTCAAAGCCGATCCTTGATGCAGTCCAGCCTCCACCTTGAACCAGTCCGTTGTTTCTACTGCACACTTCATTGCTGTGACACCTCACATACTACTCTGACACACCAGATTTTCTCATACAATACCACAACTCCTCTCTCGGCACCCTGCCGTATGCTTTCTCTAAATTAAGTCAAGTCTATTTCTATAGCGCTTTTCACATCAGACATTGTTTTAAAGCAGCTTTACAGAATTTTAACAGTTAAGGTGAATAGTGTGTATTTATCCCTGATAAGCAAGCCTGGCGACTGTGGCAAGGAGAAACTCCCTTAGATGTTATGAAGAAGAAACCTTGAGAGGAACCAGACTCAAAAGGGGAACCCATCCTCATATGGGTGACATCAAGCGTGTAATTATAAATCTTTAAACAATACAGAACACTGGAGAGTAAGAATTAACACGAGCACTGGAATGTAAGATTATGAGTAATTTAAAAAAATAACAGTCTTTTACAGTAATTTGCGGTTACAAAACTAGGAGCTACTCAGAAACTCATAAAATAGCTCAACATTTGTGATCATCACAGATCCAACACCAGCTTCCCCTTTAAAGCCTTTAAACACTCAAGGAGGTCCAGTGTCCAAACTTCACATGAAGTGGGATCCAGTTGGCGCTGATACGTCTCTAGATGGTTTGGGATGTTTGCGGGGTCGGCATCTACTTCTTTAAAGGTCCACAATCTTCATGAGGTGGGACGTGACTGGGGCTGGCGCAACCTCAGGATGCTTTGGGATGGGGAGAGAAAGAGAAACAGTGGAGAGGAATTAGCGTAGCTGCTGTGCATGATATTAACAAGCACAAGTTGATAATGTGCATTTGATCAGATGTTCTTGAGCACACTGTTATAATATGTGATGTGTTATGTGTAGGCTTTGCTAAAAAGATAAGTTTTTAATCTGCACTTAAACTGGGAGAGTGTGTCTGAGCCCCGAACACTGTCAGGAAGACTATTCCAAAGTTTAGGAGCTAAATGTGAGAATGCTCTACCACCTTTAGTGGACTTTGCTATTCTAGGAACTACTAGAAGTTCCAAGTTTTGAGATCTCAGGGAGCGTGACGGATTGTAACGTGTTAGAAGACTGTAAAGACACATGGGAGCCAAACCATTTAGTGTTTTGTAGGTAAGTAGCAGTAGTTTGTAGTCGATTTGAAACTTTACAGGTAGCCAGTGTAGGGATGATAAGATTGGGGTTAAAGGGTCATATTTTCTCGACCTTGTGAGAACTCTGGCTGCTGCATTCTGGACTAACTGCAGCTTGTTTATTAATGATGCAGGACATCCACCTAGTAATGCATTACAATAGTCCAGTCTGGAGGACAAGCTTCTCTGCATCAGATATAGACAACATGTTTCTTAGCTTAGCAATATTTCTAAGGTGGAAGGAGGCTGTTTTTGTAACTTGGTTGATATGAATTTTAAAATACAAGTTGCTGTCTAAAATAACTCCCAGGTCTTTAACTGTTGAACTAGTAGTTACAGTACATCCTTTTAACTGCAGGTTGAAATGCTGGAGCTTCTGTGTACTGGTATTTGGGCCAATGAGCAAAATCTCTGTCTTATCAGAATTTAATAATAGAAAGTTATGAGTCATCCAGTCTTTTAATTTTTTTAACACACTCAGTTATCCGAGCCAATTGAGCTGTACCGTCTGGTTTCGATGAGATATATAGCTGGGTATAATCAGCAAAACAGTGGAAGCTAATCCCATGCCTTCTAATAATATTCCACAAGGAAAGCATGTATGTTGTGAAAAGCAGTGGTCCTAGAACTGAACCTTGTGTCACCCCATAATTTACTAGCATTAGCCTGGATAGCTCTCCATTTAAGTCTACAAAATGGTAACGATCAGACAGGTAGGATTTAAACCAGCTTAATGCCTGTCCCTGAACGCCGATGTAATTTTGTAAGTGATCTAGGAGAAGATCATGATCTGTAGTGTCCAATGTAGCCTTGGTCTGAAGCTAAAAACAGGTCATTATTGATTTCAACTAGAGCAGTTTCTGTGCTGTCCACAAACACACAATGACATTCTCTATTCTATCCATGAACATTCTCAAAGCACATTTTGCATATGTATTGCTCTTTCTTCGCAACCATACTATTTCTCACAGATGGTCACCTCTTCTTTCAGCCTGGCTTCCACAACTCTTTCCTATAACTTCATGGTGTGACTGATCAACTTTATTTCCCCAGTAGTTACTGCAGGTCTGCACATCTCCCTTATTCTTAAAAAATGATACCAACACACTCCTTCTTCATTCCACAGGCATCCTCACACCTTCTAAAATTTGTTGAACAATTTTTGTTTCACTTCTTTATTCCACCACCACGTCTCTTTGTCCTCCTTTCGCTTTTCAGATGTCACACCCAGTACCTTTCTAACTGTCTCCCTCATCACTTCTGCAGTAGTTGCCCAATTATCCAGCACCTCTTCATCAACACAGAGCCCCTGTCTGACCTCTTCCCTGAGCCTCACACTACAGTCTTCCTCCTTTAGTTTCCACCATCTTGTTCTATTTTCAGTCCTTACACTCCTCCTCTTCTTCCTAACCTCCAAAACCATCCTACAGACCACCATCCTATGCTGTCTAGCTACACTGTCCCCTGCCAACACCTTACAGTCTCCAAGCTCTTTCAGGTTGCATCTCCTGAATAATAAATATTTACCACTGCCATATTCATTCTTTTAGCAAAATGTACCACCAACTGCCCTTCCACATTCCTCTCCTTAAGGCTATATGTACCCATCACCTCCTCATCACCTCTGCTCCATTCACCAACATAGCCACTTCATCTAACTCGCTCAAAATGTTTTCCTTTTTTCTCCATCTCACAACCCACTTGTGGAGCATAAACACTGATGACATTTATCATTTAACCCCTTCAACTTTTAGCTTCACGTTCATCACCCTATCGGAAACTCTCTTCATCTCCACTACACTCTTACTGTACTCTTTCTTCGGGATCACCCCTACATCCTTTCTCTTTCATTCTACACCATGACAGCAGTTTAACACCCCCCCCCCTCCAATGTTTATGGCCATACTCCCTTTTCACACACCATATCTACCTTTCTTCTATTTATCATATCAGCTACCTCTTACCCTTCACCAGTCATAGTACCCACATTTAAATTACCAACCCGAACCCACTCTCCTACACTTTTCCTTTCATTGCCGTCTCTGTAGGGGTCTTCCTCCTCTCCTTCTCCTCCTTTGGCCAACCGTAGCCAAATTTCCACCAGTACCTTGTTGGCTTACAATACCTGTGACGGTCATTGGTAACCCAGGCCTCAACTGATGCGGTATGAAATTCTGGTTTGCGATCTGCATATTTGATTCTCACATATTTTGGGCTGGATTCCCTCCCTAATGGCTTTGGACCGGCACTAAGAGTGCTCTGGCTTATGCAACCCTAATGGCTGGGTTAAAAGAAAGATGTCTACAGACTAATAAAGAAATAAAGGCCAGGTCAAGTCAAGCCAGTTCAATTGGTACAGAGAGATGAAGGGACAGGAGTAGGAAGATGTCTACAGAGGGATGAAGGGATAGAAGAAGAAAGATTAGGGGGTGAGGCCTGGTGGATATTTAGAAAGAGATAAAAGGGTGATGCCAGGTGGATCATTTTATATATAAGATGAGAGGGGTGAGGCGAAGCGGATGTCTATATAAAGATAAAGAGATGACTCTAGGTAAATATCTATAGACAGATTAAGTGATTGGGCTGGGTAAATGTCTATAGAAAGATAAAAAGGTGAGGTCAGGTGGCTGGATATCTACAGATGAAGGGGTGAGGCCAGGTGGATGACTATGGACAGATGAAGGGGTGAGGCCAGGTGGATGACTATAGACAGATGAAGTGGTGAGGCCAGGTGGATGACTATGGACAGATGAAGGGGTGAGGCCAGGTGGATGACTATAGACAGATGAAGAGGTGAGGCCAGGTGACTGTCTATAGAGAGGTGAAGGGTTGAGGTGTGGATGTCTATAGACAGGTGAAGGGTTGAGGTGTGGATGTCTATAGACAGATGAATGTATGTGGCTTGGCATAAAAATCAAGGCGAACCAGGCCTATACCCACTGCCTTGTTTTATTTAGCATTATCACCTTGCAAAAAAATTATAATAATGAAATAGCTTGCAGTTCCGAGTACTCAACAGTTTCACACTATCTGGAATTCACAGCTGACCCATAGCATAGCGACTGCCACTTTACAGCCCACGTGGGTTTGCATTTCACAGGGCTGAAACGGTGCTTTCAAATCAACGCCAATCTGTTGCATTTGATGTGAGTTGCGTCTCCATCTAAAAGAAGATTCAGAAACCTGTGGTGCTTTGACCTTTACTGTGATTCACTAATTGACTCCCACATCCCAAAATGTTATTCCAAGTGGAATGAAAAGTTGACTGAGTGCAGCAAATTGAGATATAGGAAATTAAGGACCTGCCTTATCAAATCTTTCTTTTAGTTGTGGCTACAAGTAAACAAAATACACACAAAATGTGCTATAAACCCATGAGATAAGATAACATAAGATAAAGTATGATGTAAATGTAATGTAGAATGTGAGGTCACAGTCAGCTGTGGACTTCAATTCTCTGCAACCACATACCACATTTTAAAGCAGAGGTTTTAAGAGTTTCTTAAAATCATACTTGAGTAAAACTGCAAAACTTACTCCATTCCAAGTTTAAACGGACCAATTCCAATATGACTTGTGTAAAAGAGTACATTGAGTATCTGACTCATATTGAACGTAGGCTCAAAGATGCACTACTCTTCTAAACCAAGGCACATGTTAGTGAAAAGCCAAAAACTGTTTATTTCTGAGGTTTTATTTCCTAAAATACAAATCATATTGTACACCTCAATACTATATTACCCAACAACACAACAGCTTCTTTAACATGCCAGAATGAAACGAAGATCAAACAGGTTGGAAAAAAAAGACAAAGTAGTAGATATTCCAATTAACAAATAAAATGGCAGTATTATGTCACAAAGTAGAAGAGCCATTAGTATACAATGGACAAAAAAATGATAGTAAATATCGCCTTTTCTCCAAATAAATAAGCCACGGCAGATAAAATGTGCAAAATGTAATCTGTACCGTTCATTGTCAATTAAAATAGAGTGGAGTAAAAAGTACATATATTGAATCCTAAATATGGTTGAGTAAAGAGTAAAAGTTGCTTTTTTTTCTTTCTATCTTTCTATCTTTCTAGTTAAACTAGAAAGTAGCGAAAAATTGGCTTATGTATAGTAACAAAGTACATTTACTCAAATACTTTACTCTAATGTTTCACAATTTATTCATTTAATACAAAGTGCTACTTCAACCAACTTCATTGGGCTCAGGTTGGCCCAAACACACACACACACACTCATGCCCAGTATATAAGACGTCCTTTCAATAACTTATTGCCAAGTATTTTTGTCAGTGATTTGTTTCGAGACCAAACCAAGCCTTTCTAGTTAGTGTTGGATCTCTTGTTACCATTGTAACCCTGGTTGTTACCTTGGGTTTTAGTATTCTGTTTTTGACTGTTTGTTGACCATTATTTTATATTATATTATCATTTTTCTTATCAATTTGGATTTGCCTGCAGATTTACATTTACATTAATGCCCTTATATAGAGCAACTTACATTAATATAATTTGTATAACTGAGCAGCTATTGGGTTGAGGACCTTCAGATACAAGGTCCTATGTCTTAATCAGTAAACTAGCACAGATGTCACAGAGGAAGCCTTCAGAGCGTGCAAATTCTCAAAGCTAGTATAAACTTTCTTTCGGCTTCTCCCAATACTGGTTGCCACAGCGGACCATCCGCATGTTTGATTTGGCACATGTTTTTACGCTGGATGCCCTTCCTAACGCAACCCTACCCATTTATCCGGGCTTGGGACCGCTAGTATATGGTTGCTTAAGACAAGAAATGTATTCTACAAATTGAAATTTATACGTTTAATTCCTAAACGTTTAGTACAGACATCTTGTCGATCACGTCGTGCGTTCGCTCTGCCTCGAGCATCCGAACTCTGTGTGAATCTGCGTTTCTTAACCTGCTCGCATAATCCCTGGAGGCGTGTAGAAAATTTCTAACATAAAACTTCCCAAGCCATATTAATATGTTTTTCTTTTCAGGCTTTAATGGTGAGGCCAGACGAATCGCCACGTGATAAAATAAATGCTGTGAAACGTACGCTCTGTTAAATAAACACACTCGAATGAGGTCAGCGAACTCGTTTACTGAGTTTGTGAGGTCATGTTTCCGACAGCCTTGTTTAGTCAGTGTTTTAGGTGCGGTAATTATAGCTGACGCCAGCACAACTTTCGATGGAGGCGACTGGAAATTAGCGGATAGCAGGTGATTTTAAGCACGGAGAACCAAACTGCAGTGTTTTCAGATACACAGAGAGTGAGAGAGAGACGGAGGGAGGGAGTTAGAGTGGGTGTACAATATCTATATAAGTGTTCAAGACAGAGAGAGGGAGAGAAAGAGTGAGAGTGTAGGCAGAATCGGAGTATGAGTCACCAAGACAGAAACAGCAGCAGTAATTTTTGTTCATCTCCAGTGCTATCTAGTGGTCAAATCACACCTCTAGTGTCATATTCAACCTTAAAGTGCAAATTTACCTATAATACCAGGTACACCATATGGATAAAAGTTAATCCCAGTCTGCATTTAGTACTCATTTGCTCTTACAATATCTTCCACTCTTTTGAGAAGATGGTCCACTGTACTTTGGAGTGTGCTTTTTGAGAAATTTGAGGGGATCCATTTAGCTACAAGGGTGTTAGAAAAGCCAAGTACTGATGTAGGTGAGGAGGCCTGGGGTGCAGTCAGCATTATAAATCTAACTCATCCCAAAGGTGTTCAATAGGTTTGAGGGTCAGAGCTCTCAAGATCTTCCACTATATATATATATATATATATATATATATATATATATATATATATATATATATATATATATATATATATATATATAAGGTCTGTCAATCGATTCAAATGTTTATTTCACAATTAATAGCATGATTGTCATACCTTACATAAATACTTTTCAAGTTTTTAATATTTAAATCAATGTGCATGGACATATATGGATGCTTGAATAGAGCATTAAGATAAAATATTCTTGTAAATGATTTGAAGTAATAATGGTGTTTTAAATGACATAAATTATCTGGACACCAAACAGAACTTTTGCTATGTTTCCACGGACAATTTTAATTGCCGGACGTGTGATTCAAGGCGGATTTTGGTGTTTGATTTAAGACTTGGCGCATCAGTAAAACAAATGTTTAGTGATAAAAAACATATACAGTACAGACCAAACGTTTGGACACACCTTCTCATTCAAAGAGTTTTCTTTATTTTCATGACTGTGGAATTATATATGGAATTATATACATAAAAAAAAAGTGTGAAACAACTGAAAATATGTCATATTGTAGGTTCTTCAAAGTAGCCACCTTTTGCTTAGATTACTGCTTTGCACACTCTTGGCATTCTCTTGATGCCTACTTTGAAGAACCTACAATATGACATATTTTCAGTTCAATTTTTTGTTATTTATATAATTCCACATGTGTTAATTCATAGTTTTGATGCCTTCAGTGTGACTCTACAATTTTCATAGTCATGAAAATAAAGAAAACTCTTTGAATGAGAAGGTGTGTCCAAACTTTTGGTCTGTACTATATATATATATATATATATATATATATATATATATATATATATATATATATATATATATATATATATATATATATATATATATATAAAATGAAAATGGTCAAACAGAAATTCACGCTGCAGTAATCGCACGTTAATAAAATTTGTGCCATTAAAATAAATCTGCGTTATATTTTTACAGCCCTTATATTTTACATGTATGAAGAAAGTATATATACAGTGAGGAAAATAAGTATTTGAACACCCTGCTATTTTGCAAGTTCTCCCACTTAGAAATCATGGAGGGGTCTGAAATTGTCATCGTAGGTGCATGTCCACTGTGAGAGACATCATCTAAAAAAAAAAAATCCAGAAATCACAATATATAATTTTTTAACTATTTATTTGTATGATACAGCTGCAAATAAGTATTTGAACACCTGTCTATCAGCTAAAATTCTGACCCTCAAAGACCTGTTAGTCTGCCTTTAAAATGTCCACCTCCACTACATTTATTATCCTAAATTAGATGCACCTGTTTGAGGTTGTTAGCTGCATAAAGACTCCTGTCCACCCCATACAATCAGTAAGAATCCAACTACTAACATGGCCAAGAACAAAGAGCTGTCCAAAGACACTAGAGACAAACATTGACTTTCTCAGGTGTTCAAATACTTATTTGCAGCTGTATGTACATACTATATGTATGTATGTATGTATGTATGTATGTATGTATGTATGTATGTATGTATGTATGTATGTATGTATGTATGTATATTTATGTACACACTGATAACTCCATGTATATTTTTTTTATAGCAGCAAATCCAAAAAAAGGAGCTAAACCAGGTCTAATACAGCAATAAAACCAAGCAATTTCTTAGATGTGCATTTGTGTGTAAAACTAACAGCCAGAAAGAAACTGCACCGTCTAATATACTAACAGGGTTTACAGAGTTTAAAAGGTTTTTAAAAATAATGTGTTGCCCAATTTTGCTTTATTGAGAAAAGGTATATAGATATGTAAACAAAATAAAATACAGGATAGATAGATAGATAGATAGATAGATAGATAGATAGATAGATAGATAGATAGATAGATAGATAGATAGACAGACAGACAGACAGACAGACAGACAGACAGACAGACAGACAGACAGACAGACAATAACTAGCCATAACCGATGGAGGCATAGCATTATGACCACCGGCCTATTATTGTGTTGGTTCCCTTTTTGCTGCCAATACACTCATGAACCGTCGAGCAACAACAGCATGAACTTCTTCAGCAATTTAAACTACAGAAGCTCATCTGTTGGATCAGACCACATGCACCAGTAATTTGAAAGTTCATTATTCATGTATGGTTATGTTTGTAGGTAAATAATTTGTCCAGAGCCTGCAAGTTCTCGTGCAACTGGTCCAGTATCTTGTTCTGAGTGGAAGGAGGTTGAACAGTCACGTATAGTTTGTGAGGAGTCCCTGATACTGTGCACAGACATCTACTGTAGTTAAGATGCTCAGCAGCAGGTAGCTGGGTGTCAATGATGCGTTGCACTGTTATTACGACACTTTAAAGGCTTTACATCACATAGCTGCCATACCACACTATGATGGAGTCAGTCAGGATGTTCTCAACAATGCGACTGTAAAAGGCAATTCAAATCTCATGGGACAGATGAACTGATTTGAATGAAATGCTATGTAATGTAAAAATGTAAAGCAAAGTTAATGTCAATTTGATTAATTAAGCACCCACAGTGTGGCTTACTGAGCCTGAGAGGTTTTTTTTGGGACCAGAGATTATTTCAGCGAGGTCAGGTATTAAATTTGTTACATGCTGACTAATCAGTTCGATAAGGATACAATGCAATTTTTATTTGTATAGCACATTTCAACATGGTCACAAAGCAGATTTACTGAAATAAATCTATGAAAAATATATACATTTTAAATTTAGAATTCATTAATGTATTCATAAGTAATGAGGAAATCAGATGTGAAAGCGCTGAGAGAAAAACTCCCTGAAAAATTATAAAGAAGAAACCTTCAGAGGAACCGGACTCAAAAAGAAAAGCCATCATTAACTTCTCAGTTTTTTTTTTTTACTGACACACATTCTCTGTGCGGGTTTCCTCAGGATTCTCTGGTTTTCTCCCACTTCTCAAAAGCATGACTGTAGGTGGATCGTCTATGTTAAATCCCCCCCTAGGTGTGAATGAGCATGAGAGAGGGAGTACATGGCACTTTTATTGATGCTGAATGAATAAAACTAGGATTCATATTATAATTATTCTATTCGCACCTCTGATATCACAACTAGAAAGCGTGAAAAGGGTTGCATTTGCATGTCCCTTAGGAATAGACTTATTACGCTTATTTCGAGTTTACGTCCAGCCTTTTAATGTGTCCTACTGAAAACGCGACAAAGGTTTAGTTTGAGGTTTTGATTCATCCACAGGTCTGTTTGAGATCGTAAGTAACAAACAGCAATATGCAAAATGCAGACTCATATGTGCTTCAATTCCAAACTGGAGACCCAAACCTGTTCCAGCATCACAATACCCCTGTGCACAAAGCCAGCTCCATAAAGATATGCTTTACATGGGTTGGAGTGGAATGAATGTGAATGCTACCTGGACCCCAGGCCTCCCCACCTCAAATATATCAGTACCTGACTTTAATACCACCCTTGTGGATGAATAAGTCAAAATCTCCACAAGCACACTCCAGAATCTAGTGGAACATTTTCCCAGAAGAGCGGAGGTCTTTGTCCATATATTGTATCATGTGCATATTGTACATCATGTCCGTCTTCTTTGTAACTCTAAATAACATGCACACTTTTTTATCTTCTTTTTATTTACGCCCTGAATTTTTCCAAACCAGCACCACATAACCGTGTGTCACTGCTATGGATTTTTTAGTAACTTCTACTTGTCCATCAAATGCAACATTTCTTTTAAAACATTGGTGTTTGCACAAAATCTCAACGCAATGTCAACCCAACTGAGATTCAAAAGCATAATATAAAAATAAGCCCTTTTTTTTGATTTTCATTAAATGAACAGTATTAATGTATGAGAGCGAGATTGAAATTCATAGTCAACATTCAAAAAAAGTCTTATTGTGTGCATTCCGCATCCATAAACCAACACAATCACGTTATTTGATTTAGTAACGCCTTGTGTACACAAATTATTAATAAAATAGGAGATCGAGTCTATATGTAGAGTGTAGTGTATATATCAGACAGCAGCCCTGCCGATATAGACAAAGCTACAGACATCCACTGCCAGATGGATCACAACTTAAATTCTGCAAGGTACTGTAAATTTACAGTATGTAAAATACTCTAGATATTAAACAATTGGATAATTGGATATATATAAAATATGTGATATTTTACATTTTTTATAAACCCCCAGGGTGACTGGGGAACAATAATTTGCTAAAATTGGCCATAAATATTCAGGTAGTCTGGAATATGGATGGGTTTTCAGTTCACAGGTGTGCCTTGTCAATAGTTTATTTGTGACATTTCTTGCCTTCTTAATGTGCTTTGGACCATCAATTGTCTTGTCCAGAGAAATGGGTGGGTAAATAGCCATGATAGTGGTACTACAGCTACTGTACAAATCCATATCCACTTCAAACCTTGAACTACAGCTACTGTCCAAATCGATATTATGAGACGAAACACTAAGTTAAGTAAAGAGAAAATACAATCCTTTATTACCTTAAGAAATAAAGATCAGTCAACCTAAAAAATCTCAAGTACTGTACCTTCAAATGTACCTTCAAGTGTAGTATGAAGAACCAGGATCTTATTAGGACCGTCCCAGGAAAGGACGTTCAAGAGCTACCTCTGCTGCATGGAATAAGTTCATTTTAATGTTTCTTTCTCTGTTAGAGATCATACCTAAACAAACAGCATCATAAAGACCAAGAAGCTAGGACAAAGTTATGGAAAAGTATCAATCAGGGTTTGATTATTAAGAATAATATATATCTCCAGAATTTTTTAACACCCCAATGGGCGTTTTTAAAAGAAATACTAATCTTTTAAAAGTTCATCAACAAATGATTGGTCAGAAAATGAACCAACAAGAATGAAATAGATCCACTCCTGAGATCCTCCTGAGACCATGAGGGAAATTAACTTCTATAGTCTTGTATGCAAATGTGAAATCATGATAATGTATAAGAGCTCCATAAAAATAAAAAAAATCAACATACATCATACGTTTCTTCAAATATTATACTTTCAATTTAAGTTTATTGCTATAGCGCTTTTTTTTTTACGATGGTGGTAGTTTCAAAGCAGCTTTAAAAAATGTAAGAATTATAGAACATAAATCACTTATATTTCTATGTAACACATTTACACTACAGTTTGAAGCAAATTAACATTTAGTAGAACATTTTCTTTTCTTTCTGTAAAAAACAGTTGACCATAGGTTTTACCAAGTTGAAAATATTTAGTGCATAATAATAATACTTGGAGCATTGTTTTTTGCCCAGAAATATCTGTATATAAATTCTTTTTTTTTTTTTTTTGCTTATAGAGCTGAATTTCCAGTATGAAAAAGATGATACTAATGGTACTAAAACCAGTGAATCCAGCATTAACATCTGAATCACTGTACAATCAGTACAACAGTTCGTGTTGTGTTTATCAGAACTTTGTCTGTCTGTGTGTGTGTGTGTGTGTGTGTGTGTGTGTGTGTGTGTGTGTGTGTGTGTGTGTGTGTGTGTGTGTGTGTGTGTGTGTGTGTGCATCAGAGTTTTCTTAGCCGTCGTCTGAAAAGCTCAATTAAGCGAGCCAAGAGCCAACCCAAACTTGATCGCACCGGAAGCTTCCGCCACATGATTCTCCCACGATTCCGCAGTGCTGACCAGGAAAGGTAGGCAAAATACACTCAGACACACACACACACACACACACACACACACACACACACACACACACACACACACACACACACAAACACACACAATAATATACCAGTGATGGGTAAATAAATCATTTTTAATTGCGAATATACATCAAGACAGATATCATGCATTGTTTATTACAAGATAAAATGTAAGTCATTCTAGGCTCAAGGTGCAAGATACTTTTATGCTATGTGTATAAATATTGGATGACACAGGTTACCGAAAATCAAAAATGCACCAAAGGATGGTTTTGTATTCACATCCTCATCTCAATTGAAATTTATTGTGAGGTGACGCAAGATTTCTAGCCCTAATTGACACGAGTGGGATTCATTTCCTAGACTCTTCTGTCAGTACGATATCTGCCTGTCACGTGGGGCTTTATCTTTAATCTCCTTTAAGACTGCTGAGGTTTTTTACAAGGGATGCATCCATAGATTTATTGCAAAAAGACTCTTTATTGTGTAACATAAACTAAAACCTACAGAAACTTGCTTGGTATAATTGGTGCTGTCCTGTTGCTCATGAGATTTGCAGTACACAATGATCCAGGAAATATATATTTATACAAACACACACACACATCAAACAGGCATAACATTATGACCACCTGCTTAATTTTGTGTTGGTCCCCCTTTTGCTGCCAAAAGTCCTGATCCATGGAGCATTAACAGCATGAACTTTTTCATTAATCCAACCGGAGCTTGTCTGCTGGATCAGAGCACACGGACCAGCCTTCGATCCTCTCGTGCATCAATGAGCCTCGGCTGCTAATGACCAGCATGGGGATCAAAGGCTCCTGCTGGCTTACCACTGTTCCTTCCTTGAACCATTTTTGGTAGATACTGACCACTGCAGACCAGCAACACCCCACAAAAGCTGCAGTTTTGGAGAAGTCCTGACCCAGTCGTCTAGACATCACGATTTGACCCTTGTCAAATTTGCTCAAATCCTTACGGCTGACCATTGTATCTGCTTTTAACACATCAGCTTTGAGGACAACATGTTCTCACACACACACACACACACACACACACACACACACACACACACACACACACACACACACACACATTTATATATATAGCTACAGTATATAGTTAACAGTAGACTGAATAACAGTCTTCTCCTTGTCATATAAATTACATAATGTGAAACGTACAGGTACATCTACAATAAACGTATAGACTATATAGACAAAAGTTTGTGTACACCAAACCTTGTGCTTTTTGAACATCCCATTCCATATTTAGTCCCTATTTGCTTTTATAATATCTTCTACTCTTCTGGGAAGAAGTGTAGATTTGTACTTGTAGGAGAGCAATCGGTTCGGGCAGGTGGGGAAGGAAGAACAGTGGGGCAGCAACCTGTTTGACAGACCCAGATTCTTTATTTTATCACTTTCTCTCTCACACATGCCCACACACACACACACACACACACACACACACACACACACACACACACACACACACACACACACACACACACACATCTCTCCGTGCCTCTCTTTTTCTCTTACGGCGCCCTTCTGTCACTCCGCTTATGCTTTTCCCGCATCACTACAACAAAGAACACTGATTAGACTAATTCCCAACAGGTGTGTGATTCTTACCGCTTGTCTCTACCGGCCTCGCCCTCCATTCACAAACTGCCGTTCGGCCACGCCCCCTGCTGCTACAGGATTCGTTCAGCCATTCAAGATTCAATTTAATTCAACTCATTTTTATTTGTATTGCGCTTTTAACAATAAACATTATCTCAAAGCAGCTTTACACAGATAATGTGGTGATAAAAATGAATAAGATGTTCTTTATAAGTGTAAGTTTGTCCCTGATGAGCGAGCCAGTGGCGACTGCGGTGAGGAAAAACTCCCCGAGATGGCAAGAGGAAGAAACCTTGAGAGGAACCAGACTTGAGAGGGAACCACATCCTCATCTGGGTGGCACTGAATGTCCATTTATTACAGATAAATAATGTTGAGGTGCAGTGATGGTGATCAGATGCAAACTGTGGTCCTGAGTCAGTGTAGCAGACTGTTGACATTAACTACAGTCCAAATCCATCCTCAAAGCTCCTGCTTTTACTCTGTAATTTAATGGATCCCCTGGGCGTTGATGAGAAACCGTCCCCAGCTGCACAGAGTGGCCTCCAATCGAAGAGAAGACCATCCAGAGGCAGGCTGGGATGAACTGGGCAGATCCGAGGAGAGAAGAGGGACAAAAACAGTGGTCTCTGGTACCCCAGCAGAGAGAGAGAGAGAAGGGAGAAGAGGGCTGACAGGGAGAGAAGGATATGGATTATTATGTGTCCTTATTGTTGTCTGAAAGTTAAGGACACTGTGCAGGACTTGGGGACTTGCTATAGCAGCATAACTAAAAGGGAAAGCCAGAAGGTAACACAGGCATGAGGTCTTCCATCTCAACCTATGTAAACTACATCTTCATGGAGCTGGCTTTGTGCACAGTGGCAACACACTCCAAAATCTAGCTGACCATCTTACCAGAAGATATTCTTAGTTATTTAGCAAATGGGGACTAAATGTGAAATGGGATGTTCATGAAGCACATGCCAGTCCTATGGTCAGGTATCCACAAACTTTTGTCTTTATAGTGTGTCACATGCTCATGACACTTCATGTGCATCACACAATTATGCTCTGTAATCTAAATAACATGCACACTTTGTTTTGTCGTACTTAATTATTAGTGCCCAGGCATTTTTCAGAACTGTCAATAAATCAGGTCTATTACAAGTATATTGGTTAGTCTGTATTATAAAATTGTGCAGCCTAAAGCATAATTTTAGGCCTTGAGCTCTTTTTTTGCCAAATGATCTAACAGGCTACTTATTTTAAGACTAAGAAACCCAATTTACAATACAAAGAAGCAACAATGCACAGTAATAAACGAAAGGGGAGACTTTAAATCTTTTATTTTTATGGCCCTACTATTAGTCCCTATTTTTATGAATCTCTTGCTGCAGAACACGTCTGATGCAGAGCTTCAAGGAGTCCCATTCCCACGAGTCGTTGCTGTCACCGAGCAGCGCGGCCGAGGCGTTGGACCTCACGCTGGACGAGGACGCCATCATCAAACCCGTCCATTCCAGCATCCTCGGCCAGGAGTACTGCTTTGAGGTATGTGTGTGTGTGTGTGTGTTTGTGACAGAAATAACCATCTTGAACATGTACAGTTGTACATACTGTAAGTATTTGTTTTTCCTTGAACTTGCCACATTATGCTACAGCATCAAACTGAAATGGCTTAATTGAGATTACATAATGTCATGAACAGTGGCAGGCCATCAGGGTCAGCAAGGCCTTCATGCTATCAGAATCACTGACCTACATTATAATATATTTTGGGTCCATGAATATGTATACATTCATTTCCTATAGTCACTTCATTTAAAAGTGTTTCTCTAAGGTGAACCAGAGTGTAAGTTTAGCTTAGAGTTTCTATCCAATCAGATTTCATCAGTCACATCACATGTTGCTGGGGTCAAAGGGAACTGGCGTAAGCCCTTTGCGGTCAGCATTTGCAGGATCCCTGTAGCTTACAATCCATGTTGCTTCAACCAATCAGATTACTAGTTGACTAGGTTGGCTAAAACAGTTCAAAACAATTGTTTAGCTTTTTCATGAACTGTTTATACTTTTGCGTTTTCTTTCCCGTAGTTTTTTTTACAAAAAAACACAATTTGGCATTATTTGAAATCCCGAGGAAAAGCACGGAAAAAATGCACAAAAACGCAAAATCCGGGGTCATTCTTAAGGTTATTATTGATGCTTTTGATAGAGATGACGTATGCGGGTGGTGCAGTTGTGGCTGCAGTGAAAGGAGGCGTGTTGAATTGTGCTCATTGGGTTTTTTGCCATTTCTATAGATGTGGCATCATGGCATCAATATTCCCAGAAATAGCTTGAAATACTGAAGAAGGGAAAATCAGCGTAGTTTGTAAATTTATTAACGAATTGTAATTTTGTAAGTATTTACCCCTTATTACCATGAAATACCGTATGTAACCATTACCAGCAGAAGTCACATGATTAGTTGAATGCGGTCTATCTATGTGATTAAAGTGTCATGTGACCTCAATATCCACACATCTGCTCCTGAAATCTGTAAGAGATCATATGGTATCACAAAGACCAAGAAAAGAGGACACAATTTACGGAAAAGTTTTCACGGTTTGATTAGGAAAAATAGATATAAATCGTCAAACACCCCAATGAGAGCCCCTAACCTCTATTTTTAATAAAACACATTAAACATCGCACAGCTATTATTCCGAAGTAGGCTCTTCACCAGGCGTCAATGAGCACACAGAAGTCCGAAAAAGCAAAGTGAAACCATGTGAATACTTACGCAAGCCACAGTAGACATGACCTTCCGGCATGTGTGATTTTTTTTTTATGTATATATGTGATCTTTAGGTAACAACAGCCTCGGGCACAAAGTGTTTTGCCTGCCGTTCGGCTGCTGAGCGGGACAAGTGGATCGAGAACCTGCAGCGAGCTGTTAAACCCAACAAGGTGGGAAACGTGGGTGTCTGGTCCTCAGGCTTTACAACTGAATCCAACTGTAAAATGTATAGATGTGTTATTATGTAATTCTAATGCGTTATATATAGGTGTGTGTGTGTGTGTGTGTGTGTGTGTGTGTGTGTGTGTGTGTGTGTGTGTGTGTGTGTGTGTGTTGTGTGTGTGTGTGTGTGTGTGTGTGTGTGTGTGTGTGTGTGTGTGTGTGTGTGTGTGTGTGTGTGTGTTTATATGGCATATGGTGCGAGATTTTTCTGCAGTGTTTACAAAGTGCTAAAATAATAGAAGGATATAAACGATCCTAGTTTAAAATCTATCTATTTATATGTACACACTATATGGACAAAAGTATTGGGACACCTGACCTTTCCAGCCATATGTGGTTCACACTGAAGGCATCAAAACTATGAATTAACACATGTGGAATTATATATGGAATTATATACATAACAAAAAAGTGTGAAACAACTGAAAAATGTCATATTCTAGGTTCTTCAAAGTAGCCACCTTTTGCTTTGATTACTGCTTTGCACACTCTTGGCATTCTCTTGATGAGCTTCAAGAGGTAGTCACCTGAAATGGTCTTCCAACAGTCTTGAAGGAGTTCCCCGAGAGATGCTTGGCACTTCTTGGCCCTTTTGCCTTCACTCTGCGGTCCAGCTCACCCCTAAACCATCTCGATTGGGTTCAGGTCCGGTGACTGTGGAGGCCAGGTCATCTGGCGCAGCACCCCATCACTCTCCTTCTTGGTCAAATAGCCCTAGATGCCTTCAGTGTGACTCTACAATTTTCATAGTCATGAAAATAAAGAAAACTCTTTGAATGAGAAGGTGTGTCCAAACTTTTGGTCTGTACTATATATATATATATATATATATATATATATATATATATATATATATATATATATATATATATATATATATATATATATATATATATATATATATATATATATATAATATCAGAACATTCTTACCTCTAACATTCTTACCTTATTTCTGTATTTATCTTTGCTTTGTAAAAAATACTATACAATGAAATGGAACTGAATTCATTGACATATTTTTTCATGAAATTGTCAAAATTACATCTCCATAGCAACTGGGCAAAACACAATAATACAATGTCATGCCTAGACATTTTCCCCAGAATGGTCTTAAGTAGTCAGTCTATTGACACTATGAATTATAAAATGCATTCGATTCATGATAGAATGAAAAAAAATGGCTTCAAATTATAAAAAAATAAAAGAAAAACTTGATTTTATTAAATTAAATTTTGATTTATTTACAAAAGTGTTGATAAGGAACTAACATGGCTAAATGAAATCAGAATCATCTTTATTGGCAAGTATCCTGGGTTGCATGTGTAAGGAATTTATAATGCTGTGCTGCTGCAATAAAAATATGAAAAAACTACTTTTCTAGGAAAATCTAGGAAAATTAAATAGTAAAATAATAAATAAAGATAAAGACGTTTTTAGTTAGTTAAACACAAGTTAAAAATAGTTTGTGTTCATTTCATATTACCACTTTTGACTTGAGTTAAAAACTCTGAGCTTTGAGATATTTGTTTTTTAGTTGAAGTCAAGAATGTGTTGTTTTCTAGAAACATTGTTTTCACTGGCTAATTATTTTTAACAAGCCATGCCATCATGCTAATCTAGAGAGGGTAAATGTATAAAAAAAATGTATAAACAATTTAGGAATTTCTTTATGAAAAGTCCCCCTTCTTATTACTAGCCACAACCAAGAATCCGCTAATGACTCCATAATGAAAAAGCTCTTAGACATTCTAAAATGTCTAAGAGAACAAAGGGGCCAAACTATTGGAGTGGAAAGGGATGGTATTACTTCATCCTCTGTTTGTCAAAGTGATAGTAACAATGGGTAGGTGGTATCTTACTGTTTAAGTCTTTGGATCTGAAGGTCATGAGTTCAAATCCCAGCCACACCAAACTGACATTTATGGTTCCCTGTGCAAGGCCCAAGCTGCTTAATTGTATAAGATAAATGTCAGTCGCTCAGGATAAGGGCATCTGCCAAATGTAATTGTAAATGTAACCAATTATAAGAATTCATAAGACTGTATGTGGAAAAGAACAGATAGTGCTGTTTCAATGCCCTGAGCAGCAGTTTGAATCTTGATCCATTGGCTGGCTCTATGATTCTGCAAAGAAAAGCAAATTGGCCTGAAGGGCTGTGAAAAGGAGAGGTCTAGTTTATATGTATGGCAATAGCAAATAATCACAATGAGAGGAAATGGGGGAAGTAGCTGGTTTTACACCTCCAGGTTAAGAAATGTAATTAGCATTTCTTTTCATTGTAAGTTACTGAATCGTACACGTTAGGATTTTGGAATATCAATGTAATGAGTAACAGAAACTAACTAGCTTGGTAAAAAAAAAGGGGGGGGGATCCACAGCTGTCTTTCCTGAAGCAAGCAGCAAGATATAAAAATTCTGATGTAACACACTGTAATTCTTCGGAGGATGTGCCTCAGTATAACAGAGATTGAAATAATAAAAAAAAAAACGTGGTGCTTGTTATTGAAACACCTTCAACGACTCGCAATTCAAATAGCAAAGCAGTATAAGGTATAACATCTAATTAACTAATGTGCCAGAAAAGTGATTTTCTTTTATGCAGCTGTTTGCTGCATTTATTGAAAAGAGAATTAGGGCTGGGACTCATTAGCCCATGTGATAATTACGGTTATAGCTGAGTAAAGACTGCAGTCTGAACAGATTAGTCATGCTGAACCTTAAGTGAACCCAGAACTCACTTCCGAAACAGGTGCAGCATACGAGATCAGTTTATTCTAGATTATTCTGTATTGTTGATGATTTTATTGTGCATTTTTATGCAGTGGTTTATTGGCATTGATTGTTATGAGACTTAAAGACCTAAATACTAAATACCGTTTTCTAGTTGCTCTTAAATATATCCCAGAACAAACCTAGCATGAGTTGGCCGATTTAGCTGATGCTCATTAAAAACAGCTGCCTGTAGTTAACCATTGAAACCTGAAATGTGTCAACAGCTGGATGCTGACTAAAAGCTAAATGCTTTTCATTTGCATATGCACTCATAACTGCTGTAATAGAAGATGAGCATAAATATAAGTCTTTATAGGTAAAGTACCCTTTCATTATAGCCACCCTGCCATTATAAAATTGTTTGTCTATGTTGAGAGGGTTTTTTAGGCATTAAATTAAGTACAATTGTTGATTAATGAATGAAAATTGTCAGCAGTTTTTACAGTAGTCCAGAAAGACAAGATGTGCACAAAAAGAAATAAAAACTTTAAATTAAAGAGGTCAAAAATATTTACTTTTATTTAATGTTAACTTTTTTAATTTTTTTTATTTTTGAAGTTGACTCTTTTTGTGTATTTTATTCCTAGTCATGTTCAGTAGCAGTTTCCGACAATCAGGGCCAGCGAGGCCTTCTCTGCTGACATTTTAATATTTCTCAGCAATGTTGGAGTTTCTACTCAATCAGATAACGTCAACTATTGCCGCAGGTATAAACAACGCAGGCTCTTGTTAGCTTGTTGCTTAAAGCTGTTGCTTCAATCAGTCAGAGTGCAAATTGGCCACTCTGAGGCCCTCTAGCTGGCGTCTAGTCATGTCGCCATTTTTTCTGTCCTTTGATTGGATGATCAGAGAGCGCACTAGTCAGAGTCGCAACCCACATCTTAGCTAAGTGCACAAACTCAGATATATTGGCGTAAACAAAATAGCTGTTTTTTTTTTCCATTTCACGATGGCTGACAGAGGAGAATAAAACGATTTGGTCGCAGTCACACTTACTAGGACAGCTTACAAGAAAAGCTGGACATCGTGAGGAAAATTCCACTCAAAAAGTTCGAAACAGTTGTTAAGCGTTTAATGAAGAATTTGCACAAAAACACAATTTGCCTTCATTTCAAATCCCCAGGAAAACCGTAATGTATTTATTTATAAACATTTTAAAAATAGCACAAAAATGCACTGAAAACCCGGGGTCATGTTTTGAAGTTAATATTGATACTTCAGCTAGACATGATGTTTGCAGGCAGTGCAGTTGTGGCTACAATGAAAGGAAACTTGTTGAATTGTGTTCATTGGGTTTCTTGCTTCAGCAATGCCATTGACAATGTATGTAATTTATTAAATATAATATTGATGGTTTCTTTAGATGTGGCGTCATAATAATGGTGTTAAAGAGTTGGATTGATTTAGGTAGGACACCACTGAAGGCCCAGGGGTGAAATGCACCTCTGGGTTAAGAGGGTAAAGGGTAGAAATGGAAGCAATTGCAGTTAAAGAAGCCTTCTTAAACCAAGACGGACAAATCCAGAACATCCAGAATCATAAACCTAAAATAGGCATAACAGGCAATAAGCAAACAATGTAGACAGGGCAAAACAAAAATGACAGTGGCTGTTGACTGCAATACTTTGTGGCATACAAACCGACATACAAGTGTATAAATAGACAAACTGTCTAAACAGAAACAGCTAAGCGCAATAGGTACATGAAAGAGAAACCACCAATGACAGGACAGGGGTGGAGACATGACAAAACCCAAAACAACGACATGGAGCTACATAACGACAAAATGAAAATGAGGAAAATGGCCAGAGTGTTGCAAACCAGCATGCACTTTGTGAACACTAGCATACAGCATTAATAAAAGGCATGAAAGTAATAATCTTTAATAAGTAAATAGTTTATATTATTATATTAGATTGCTTTCATTTTATACATAGTTTTATTTCTTCATAGTTTTCCAACAGAAGATTTTAATATTTGTGCATCATAAGTTTACAGGAGCAAATCCATGACAATTTTCATTTACTGTATAGCATTTGGTAGACACCCTTATCCAGAGCGACCTGAAACTGAGCAGTTGAGGGTTAAGGGCCTTGTTCAATACACTAATACGTTTTAATTTTAAATTGCATTTTTTTTTTTCCACTTTAGCCTTCTATCCACACTAAAATGACATTTTCAGTCACTGAAAATGCAGCTTTCTGAAAAGCTCTCCAAAGTAGATACATTTGAAAACATCTTTTTCACGTTGCAGTGAAATGTGAAAACGGAAGGTTTCAAAAACCTTGACACATTTTTAGTCATGCATATCCTCTGCAAAGTTTCAACGAAAGTAAATAAACGGCAGGCAGAAATGATGCGGGTTAAAAGCATCTTATGTTTTGCTGCGAGCACAGGGACAGGGGGACGTAATCGTTTTCAGACATTTCAGTGTGGATGAGCAACTTCCAGGAAACAATTTAAAAACAAAAAGTGTGGAGCATTTTTTTGATGAAAACTCAAATTTATTCGGATTAGTTTAGACGTAGCCTTAACCGCTAAGCTACCACCTTCTGCTATACCACAGTTCTGGCATTGTCAGGGACTGGGTTTAAGCACTTAAGGTGATCAAATGATTTTTCAGGTTTTCAAGTTTTCTTCATAAATATAAAAGCATAAAATGTTGTTTTGTATTGACCATGAATTTCATGGAATTGTAAACTGAATAAACGTATCGGTTCACATTGAATTAATATTTATGTAATTTACACTTAATAAGTGGGAGCTTTATCACAGTGATTGATTGCTGGTTTTGATCATTTCGATACCATTGCAGGATAACAGTCGTCGGGTGGACAATGTTCTCAAATTGTGGATTATCGAGGCGCGGGATCTTCCGCCCAAAAAGCGCTACTACTGCGAATTGTGTCTGGACGACATGCTGTATGCGCGCACCACCAGCAAACCTCGAACAGACACAGTGTTCTGGGGCGAGCACTTTGAGTTCAACAACCTCCCCGCTATCCGGAGCCTGCGCCTGCACCTCTACAAGGAGACAGACAAGAAGCGACGCAAGGTCCGAGTAATGACCAAAGATACACAAGTGTTATCAGGATAACAAAAATACAAACACAAACATATCTAATTTGCTAACTCTGTAGTGGGCAACAATCATTTCTTAGTTTATACTGTGGTTTATAAAAGTGGTTCTCAAAGTGTGGGGTAGGTTTTTTGGTTGTTTATTAATATTTATTCTATTTATTTCTATTAAAATCAATTTAATACATTCAATGCATCCACAAACAAACTTTTAGGTAATGCAAGTAAATTAAAATAACATGTTAGGGTACCTTACACAACTACACTTTTATTTTCTAAATTTTTTAACTAGATATTATTAGATTTTTTTCTATTTAGATTTTGATATTTCGAAAAATTAGCCACTTTTCCACTTGACGTATTTCATTTTTACCTTTTTTGGGGGGGATATTGGAGGACAGGGGTTCTTGAAAATCCAACCCCAAATAAATAGCAAATAAAGTTTGAGAACCACTGGTCTTTACTGATAAGGAATGTGTGTTAATGTGTTTTTGACAGGAGAAAAGCACATATCTTGGCTTGGTCAGCATTCCCATCTCGAGCATCACAGGCCGCCAGTTTGTGGAGCAATGGTACCCCGTCATCCAGCCCAGCGTCCTTGGAAAAGGTGGTGGTGTGGGCAGTGGAAAGGTCATTAATGCCTCATTGAGGCTCAAATCGCGCTACCAGACTATGAGTATCCTGCCAATGGAGCTGTATAAGGAGTTTGCAGAGTACGTGACGAATAACTACCGCACTCTGTGTTCGGTCCTGGAGCCCCTTTTGAGTGTGAAGAGCAAGGAAGAAGTAGCTTGTGCCCTGGTGCACATTCTGCAGAGCACCGGCAAGGCCAAGGTCCGTGAGTCCACGTCCTGCTTAACTGTCCACCTTTTTGAGTCTGAGATATCATGCAGGGGTAATTAGCCAGCCCACCAAATGTGGTGAACACTTTATAGGCTTGTTAGGTTTCTGAAAATGTCCTTTGAGGCAAAGATTTTTATCGAGATCAGATTACTCTTCCTTTTGTTTGGGATAAACCACTGTGCCAAAAACCTCTAAACTTATTATAAACTCTAAGCTGTTTATCCATTCAAATGTGTTTGGCACAAGCAGGTTTGTGAGGAGTTGTTTTTGACTTGTGCAGGATTTTCTGTCAGACATGGCGTTGAGCGAGGTGGATCGTTTCATCGACAGAGAACATCTGATCTTCAGGGAGAACACATTGGCGACCAAAGCCATAGAGGAGTACCTCAAACTTGTTGGACATCGCTACCTTAAAGACACAATTGGTATGTGGTTAGGGTGGTGGTAAAGGTCAGCCTGCTGAAAGATCTAGTTTGGTTTGTCCAGAAACAAGAGTGTGGCAAATAAAAAAAACATAGATAGATAATAATTTTAAGTTTAAATTTATTTCTGTGGTGCCACAATGGAATTTGTCTCAAAGCATATTTAGAGAATTTAAGAATTATAGAACATATAAGTGAATTACGTGTATTTATCCCCAATGAGCAAACCTGAGGTGACTGGGGCAAGGAAAAACTCTCTCAGGTGGTATGGGGAAGAAACCTTGAGAGAAACCAGACTCAAAAAGGGAACCCATCTTCATTTGGGTGATATCAAGAGTGTGATTATAAACATTTAAGAAACAATACACTGGAGATTGAGAAATGCCAAGAGCATTGGAGTATGTGATTATAAATAATAATAAGTTCTTTTTACAGTCTTATACTGTCATTTGAATTTGTGGAACCAGAAGCTCCTGAGCAACTCATAAAATAGCTAAACATCTAAGATCATTATAGATCCAATACCAGCTCCTCAATGCCAGAGCTTTTAAATGTTTAATTTACTTTAGTCAGAGCTACAAAGCTGAATTTTTTCAGAGGGAAGTAAAGAATCTATGATATACATAATGATAGTGATGGGTTTTTTTGTTTGTTGGAGAACTGAATATGGGATGGTGGCATTAAAGATTTTGCACCTGTGTGTGCAGGTGAGTTTATTCGTGCACTGTACGAGTCAGAGGAAAACTGTGAGGTGGACCCAATGCGAACCCCACCTTCAATGCTCCCAGACCACCAGGCCAACCTACGCATGTGCTGTGAACTTGCACTTTGCAAGATCATCAACTCCCATTGGTATGTTACCCACTTTTTCTTGTGCCCAAATTTCAGGTGGTTCATTGCACCCGGTTATTTCAGACTAAAATGTTTGGCTCACTGACATCTTTTAACCTATAAAATGCTTACTTTTCAGCAATCGTAAAACCTTTCAATCTAACTGATTTCTGCTGATCTAGAAAAGATGTCATACTGTGAGTCGCTCTCACCTCATTAAAGTTTTACTACAGTCAGCAATCCAGGTCAAGGTAATCCGATTTAAAGAGGCAAGTTCAGGTGAAAACAAGGTTAAAGAAAAACACTTTGAGAAACCAAGACTTCCTTGAGTTACGATGGTTTCCTGATATTATAACCCTAGATGGAATTTATCACAATATGATTAACATGACACTGTATATTGCTAAAAGGTTTGTCTGGTATAACAGAATTTCTGTATCAAGCAAAGACAGTACAAAAGGCAGATTGGGAGATCAAGTGGTAATGAGGTAAGAAAAAACCCTATCTGGGGAACTACATCAGAAAACCTCATTAATATTATATCTGACTATACAAAGAAAAATATGAAATAAATACATTTTGGAGCAAATAATGGTGTCCCACAAGGTTTTGCTCTAGGCTATAAAACACTGAAGTAGAAACACTGCCCTCAAGTGGCAGGACATTACTTCGTGTGTCACGGAATCGAAATGCATTATGAAAGATGTAGTTTATTGGCGCTTGAAATTATTATTTGAAACAGTCATGCGCGTTTGAAGCCCTTGGGGCCTTGTGTATGACAACTGTGGTATAGTGAAAGAAACATCAAGGCCTATATATTGTCACTGAACAGACAAAAAACATTCAAAGCACATCGATTATGATTCTCGTTAACTATTTTTGAGAATTTAAGGTATTTAGTCAAGAGTGAAAGGGTAGAGGTAAATATAGAAGTGTAAATGCTAAAAGGTGTGATTTCAATATATTATAGTTTATTTTCCTTTTATTTACTGCCTGTTCAGCTGAAAAACTGCTGTTGATTATCAAAAGGTTGAACAAATATAAATCTAGTGGAAGGGTTAAAGGGTGGCTCAGTTGTTAAGGACTTCTGATCAGAAATGTATAAGTTCAAATCCCACCACCACTAAGCTGGTAATGCTGGGCCCTTGAGCAAGGTCCTTAACCCTCAACTGCTAAGATGTATGAATGAGTCCCTCTGGATAAGTGTGTCTGCCAAATGTGTAAATGTAGAGGAACAAATCACTAGAAAGGATTCCAGAATGAAAAGTGCCACTGAATGAATTCTGCCAATAACAGTAGGAACATGAGAGAAGTTTTTTAATTGATCCCCAGAATTTCTTCATGGTTGGTTAAGTCCTAGTGATAAAAAATGAAAAAACTATTCAAAGTCTAATATTTTTTCTAATTTGTTGTACATGATATGCTTCCTGTTCCTCTTGTACCATTCTTACAACTTTTCTTTCATTCTACAGTGTTTTTCCACGGGAGCTGAAGGAAGTATTCGCATCATGGCGTGTGCGTTGTGCTGAAAGAGGTCGTGAGGATATCGCAGACCGACTTATCAGCTCCTCGCTGTTCCTGCGCTTCCTGTGCCCGGCCATCATGTCTCCATCACTCTTTAACCTGACCCAGGAGTATCCATCCGAGCGCACGTCCCGAACCCTCACGCTCATCGCCAAGGTGGTGCAGAGCCTGGCCAGCTTCTCCAAGTCAGTCACTAGAGTCCACTGCCATCCAGGCCGGATCCATACTCACCATCCAGGCCCAAACCATAATCACAAAACTTCAGTGTCTTTACTTAATCCATACTCATTATTCCTAAAACACACTCACCATCTAAAGCCACATTATAATATAAGGGTCCCTACATGACTCCTACTTACTAGTCAGCATCAAGCAATAATCACTAACTTCCAGTGTTTTTACTCAAACCATAATCGTTAACGAGATACAAATCATATTTACTGGCCACATCCAGACCATGTTCATGTCAGCAAAGACTAAGCCATAATGCCATGAACTCAATGCATACTCACTCAAGTTTAAACTCTATTGTCTAATCTACTACCCTACACATAACACAAACCAATCTGATACAGCATCTTCATTCAGCCCATCTGCACCATCTTTCCTCACCATTACCCATGACTAAGAGTTAGTTCTTAAAATACTTTTCAGCCCATTTTTTACTATCTACTTCTAACCTATAATTCATTTGTAGTATCTCTAGCACCTCTAGCATCCTTAGTAATCTTTAGCAGCTTACTCATAATCCTATTCAGGACAACAGCAGTGATGCTAAACCCCAGTGTCCCTACTAAACAACACTCCCCATTCAAGTCATAACAACAACATCTAATAACTCTATACAACCCATGCACGGTCCAGGCCCATATCATTAAAACTAATTTGTAGCATCCCTACAGACCAACCCAACGTAATCTTTTAAGCCCAAACCATTGTCACCAACAAGCCCTATACCAAAATCACTCAATCTTGGAATCCCTACAGTCCAGA
>NC_139580.1:6124343-6279343 GCF_946808225.1 Silurus aristotelis
ATCTATGATATGACTGAAATGACAAAGTGCTTAGTATGATCAAACTTTTCAACCTTTATTAAAATTCAGATATTAAAAAAGAACCTTTATTTGCATCCTAGAATACAAAAATTTTGGAAAAATACAGGTTCTTATGTATCATAAGTAAAGAGCTCTAAACATGTATAAACAAATATTTTAGCTTCAATAATGGAAAGGAATAAAATGTAAATAAATAGGCATCCTTACATCTGCATAGAGCTTTCTTTAGCTGAGGATGGTTCCACTGGAGCAGCCTAAAAGTTGATTAAGATCCATGAGGTCAAAACTCTAAAACCATAAAGATGGGTTTGTACTATAATTAATATAAACAGCTTGCTACAACTTTTCAGGACTACCGTGTCCATAAAGAGAAGAGAAAAAGAGAACCGTCATCATAGTTTGATCATTATTGAGGTTATCACTGAAGGAAACTCAAGTGTAAAACTGTTCATGGTGATGAAGCCCTAAGCTATTGCAACAAACTGTTTATATTGATTACAGTCCAACTCCATCTTCATGGTTCTTAAATTCTAGTAACCTGTGGATCTTAAGATTGTTCATGTGTAACCATTTGAGTGGTCTTCAAATGAAAAGAACTCTATTCAGGGGTAGGGCATTACGATGAATCAGGCAGATCCAGAAAGAAGAAAGGAACAGGATCGCTGGTACATCTGGAGCATGTTCAACCTGACAGAGAGCTGGAGACAGAGAGAAATATATTATTAGGTATATTTGTTGTTGCAAAGGGAGAGCCAGAAGGTGAATAAGTCAATCAATCAATCAATCTATGATTATGGAGAAATGTAGGTGTCATGTAAAGAATGCTAAATAGATTTAAAAAGAATGCAGGTTAATATAAACAATAATAGTAATTCAGAGGATCGTCCAAAACAGGCAGAGTTCAGCTTATTCACAAACAGGCTAGATTTGACCAAATGAGATCAAAACAAATATAGGGAAAGAAATAGTTTCTATTTCTGTTTCTAATCAAAGTATCATAGCTTGGCAGTAGGCAAAGAACAAGAGTCACAGTGAGCGTATTTCTTTGCATAGTCTTTCTGAAAAGGTCCTTTAAATATTGTGTGTGTGTGTGTGTGTGTGTGTGTGTGTGTGTGTGTGTGTGTGTGTGTGTGTGTGTGTGTGTGTGTGTGTGTGTGTGTGTGTGTGTGTGTGTTTGTGTCCGATAGTGGATTTTACCGATACTGATTAATCGACAGTTTTTAAAATTAATTCAAAAACATTTAAACATAACATTCCATGTAAAATAGAACTGAACTTAATTACAAACATTATTTAAAAAAAAAAGTACAGAATAATGAAAATGTGCGAAATGAAATAAATATGAATATATTAGTTAATAAATATAATGATATAATGAATAGATTATAAATAATGAATACAATATAGCGCTCTCCGTGCAACATGGACATCGGAGGGCGCTTGTAAGAAGAAAGGAAAGAAGTTAAAAAGCATATTTCAATAACAAAGTAATTGAGCATTATGTTCGACTTCTTGGCTTTAACCAACGCAAATTAGCGATGGCCACAGATAAACGATTAAATGCTTACCCGAAACTTGTTTTTCTTTCTGAATTGGGTAAAACTGTTTCATCATTTCTACAACAAAAGGCAATTTTACTCTCATCAATGATTCCACAGCGCCTAAATATTTCAATTCAGAAGCTTCTAAAACCCGTACCAACGCCCCATCCCTTAACGGAAGTGAATTGACTGTATTTCATAAAAAAACAACTTAAAAATGAATGTGACTGTTTTCTATTTTAATTAGCATTTATGTCAAAGGTAAAGGGTTTATCAATTATAAAAACGCTGTATACTTAAATGATGATATCAATATGTAAAATATAGAGCACGATCTGATTTCTGTTGCCAGGATGCTATTTTGAAGCTAGGGCCCTTGCCACGCTTGCTAAATGACATCAGCGTGGCTCTGAGGAACCCACAGCTGCACCGGCAGGCAAGTCACCAACCTCCTGAACGCCACATCGCACGACCGCCCTACAGCCGCCCAGCCACTAATGACTTCCAGAGCCTGATGATGAGGGAGCAGAACAGGTACAAGAGCACCTCAGTCTTAACAAAGACTTAAAAGCTTAATAATTCAAGGAATTAAAGGAAATGATGTATGTGCTGTGATCTAAATTCATATCATGCTGGCTACCTAGTTGTCTGGGTATAGTTTTAAATCCTGTTTAGACATGGTGATAGTATGGACCACCTGAATCAGAAACTGAATACTTTATTGATTGAATACTTTGTTAAAATTGTTGGGTTGCTCACATAAAGTACAATCAAATATAAGAAATTTTAAATAAAATATGCATTTTAAGTTACATATTAAGTATAGATGCTGTACAATTCATTAATTTTCAAATATATTGTATGAAATAGTGTAGATGTACATGTACATCAGATTTTTATCCTCTTATATCTATAGCAGCTATTAACACTGGTTTCTTCACCAGCTAATTTTTTCTCCATTATTTGTATTTAACCCGCATCATGGATTTAAATGTCTAGCTCCTTAAGAACAAATGCATTTCTTTTTGCATCTATAGTTCTATAGACATCTCTCGTCTGCCATCTCCTACCTCCGGAAGTGGAGCTCTCTCTCACCCGGGCATGGCTGGCTTTGAAAGAGATCATCGTGGCAACAAAGAGGTGTTCTATGTGGCACGCCCACCCTTAGCCCGCTCAAGCCCCGCCTACTGCACCAGCAGCTCGGACATCACTGAACCTGACCCGAAGGTATGTGGAAACACACACTAAAAAACAGAAAAATCTTTCTACACATGTACTTTTTCAAATACTTATTATTTTCTTTGCTATACATTAAAAAATAATAATAAAAAGGATATAAAAAGAAACTAGCTGTGGTAATATATCTGTAGCGGTAAAGTTGTTTTACCGTTAACCGAAATACAGTTCTTCTTCTTCTTCCTCTTTTTCTTCTTTGGCTGCTCCCATTAGGGGTCGCCACAGCAGATCATCCGTCTCCACACTACCCTGTCCTCTACTTCTGCCTCTTTTAAACAAACTACCTGCATGTCTTCCCTCACCGCATCCATAAACCTCCTCCTTGGTCTTCCTCTTTTCCTCCTTCCTGGTGGCTCCATCCTCAGCATTCTCCTACTGATATACCCCATGTACCTCCTCTGCACATGTCCAAACCATCTCAATCTCGCTTCCCTCACCTTGTGTTCAAAAGGTCCTACATGCGCTGTCCCTCTAATAAACTCATTTCTAATCCTGTCCATCCTCGTCACTTACAACGAAAACCTCAACATCTTCAGCTCTGCTACCTCCAGCTCCACCTCCTGTCTTTTACTCAATGCCACTGTATCTAATCCAAACAACATCTCAGGTCTCACCACAGTCCTATAAACTTTCCCTTTCACTCTCACAGATACTCTTCTATCACAAATCACTCCTGCTATCACTCTTCTCCACCCACTCCACCCTGCCTGCACTCTTTTCTTTACTTCTCTAACACACTCTTCATTACTTTTTACTGTTGACCCCAGGTACCTGAACTCCTATTCCCCTGTAGTTACTGCACCTTCTCCATTCCTCAAACATCCTCTCACCTTCCAGAATCTTGTTAACCAATCTGGTTAAAAACTCCACTGCATCTCTCCTAAACATCTTCATGCTTCTACCGGTATGTCATCTGGTCCAACCGACTTTTCACTCTTCATCCTCTTAATAGCTGTTATCCTTGCTAATCCTATCCACTTCCTGCTTCACCATCTCCACATCATTCAACCTTCTCTCTCCTTAGTGTCCAACCTCTCATACAGCTCTTCATATGCTTTTCCTTGGCTTTCACCACATCCCTCTTCACCTGCTGGCGCATCTTCTTGTACTCCTGCCTACTTTTCTCATCTCTTTGTCGATCCCAATTCTGTTTCTCCAACCTCTTTCTCCTTCTGCTCTCCTGCACTTCCTCATTCCACCACCACGTCTCTTTTTCTTCCTTTCTATTTCCACATCACACCAGGTACCTTTCTAGCTGTCTCCCTCATCACTCCTGCAGTAGTTACCCAATCATCCAACACCTCTTCACCACCACCGAGCCCCTGTCTGACCGCTTCCCTGAATCTTTCACCACAGTCTTCCTCCTTCAGTTTTCCACATCTTATTCTTCTTTCAGTCCTCACTTTCCTCCTCTTCTTCTTCACCTCGAAAACCATCCTACAGACCACCATCCGATGCTGTCTAGCTACACTGTCCCCTGCCAACACCTTACAGTCTTCTTCAGGTTGCATCTCCTACATAGAACATAGTCCACCTGTGTGCACCTTAATTCAGTCTTATACGTCACCCTATGATCCTCCTTCTTAAAATAAGTGTTCACCACTGCCATTTCTAACCTTTTATCAAAATCTACCACATCTGTCCTTTCACATTCCTCTCCTTAAAGCGACACCTACCCATCACCTCCTCATAACCTCTTTTTTTCCAAGGTACAATCTCCATCACTTCTTCTCACAATCGCTTGTGGAGCATAAGCACTGATGACATTTATCGACACCCCTTCAACTTCAACTACACCATTTCACTTTCATTCCACACCGTAATAGAACAGTTTAAACCCACCTCCAATGTTCCTGGCCTTACTCCCTTTCCACTTGGTCTCCTGAACACACAACATATCTACCTTTCTCCTCTCCATCATATCAGCTACCTCTCTCCCTTTACCCGTCATAGTACCAACATTTAATGTCCCCACCCAAACCTCCATTTACCTACACTTCTCCTGATGTCTCTGTAGACGTCTTCCTCCTCTCCTTCTCCTCCTTTGGCCAACAGTAGCCCAATTTCCACCGGTACCCTGTAGGCTAACAATTCCTGTGGCGGTCGTTGGTAACCCGGGCCTCGACCGATCCGGTATGGAATTCTTGTTCGTGATCCGCATATTTGATTGCGCTTGGGACCGGCACTAAGAGTGCACTGGCTTGTGCAACCCTAATGGCTGGGTCAACTAAAAGACAGATATTATATTTTATATATATATATATATATATATATATATATATATATATATATATATATATATATATATATATATATATATATATATAAAAAAACAGCAAGAATAATGATATTTATGTGAAAAACAAAACGTGGATCAGTTTAATTACGTGGTTGCTTGTTGACTTGACTCTACTGGACTGGATTTTCTTGAACTGACCCAAAATTTTGTCAATTCATTTAGTCAAACAAATTTAGTAAATAAGAACAGAATGCAATGACTTGCAAATCTCCCAAACCTATATTGTATTCACAATAGCAAATATATGGCATATCAAATGTTCAGACTGAGGAAATGTTGCTGGTTAAATTTCTATTTCTATCAAATGTTTTTTTTTTTTTTTTTTTTGTTTTGTTTTACATTTTTCACTTTGCCTCAGTGCATTTTAAATGAGTTTTGGCCCAGAGAGGATGGCAGAGTTTCTGGATCATGTTCTTCTTTGCATGATAAAATGTTTCTCCAACTGTTTAATTTTAAGAACACTTACTTTTTTCCAGACTTTTGTTGCCCCATCCAAACTTTTTAAAACATTTGGCAGCCATCAAATTTAAAATGACCTTATTTATTTTCTTAAAATGGTTAATTTCCTCAGTTTAAACATTTGATATGTAGTCTATGTTCTATTGTGAATAAAATATGGGTCTATGAGATTTGCAAATCAGGTGTGCCAACTTCTTTGCAATTGAGATTGTATTTGCATAGCGCTTTTAACAATGGATATTGTCTCAAAGCAGCTTTACAAAGATAAAGTAATTATTACGTTATATAAAAGAATGTATAGGTTTAGTGCCTATACGTTGCATCCCAGAGAAGATACTTGCTGAGAAAATCATATATCTTTCCATTTGCCTTCATTTTGATGGGAACGGCTCTGCATAAAGGGCTGTGATGGGAGAAAACACTTGGCCATGCAGTCAGCATGACCATAATCAGTTTGAGGACTTCAGGAAAGTCTGCAAAGGAAACAAAACAATAACACAGACTGAAAATTCACTGTATAGAAAAAAATACAAAACAAAAAACAAGACACATTGGCTTCTTTGTATCATTTTTAGTAAATATATGATGAAATGTCAATATCATCTCACCTTCCTGAAGAAGTCTGTACTGTAAGCGAGGGCATGTGGTTTATGAGAGTCTCCTGTTATTGAAACAATCCTACATAAATCCTACAGAGAGACTGCAGGAGATCATGTCCCATAGACTCAGTAAGCGTATCACTAATAAGCGAGCCAGTGGTGACTGTTGCAAGGAAAAACAGATTGAAAGGAACCAGACTCTAAAAAGAACCCAGAAATCCTTATCTGGGTGGCACAGAATGTCCATTTATTATAGTTTCATTACTGTTGAGATGTGCAATGATGGGCACTTACATGCTTAATTGGGCTTCATTTGACCTGACTTGATGTGACCAGACTTTTATTTACCTTGTCTCGATCCGCCTGACTTCACTGGGCTTGACTTTGACTATTCTTCTTGACTTACTGGTATTTCCTTCAATAGTTGATTGGCAAGACTTACAGTTGAATAAAACCATCAGCTATATATCACAAATTTATTCACCTTTACCAAATTCTTTTATTCGATTAAATATCATTGATATAAAAATCTGAAGAAAGTCCTGTATGTCTGAGTTGATTTTTGGCCACACGAGCATTCAACTGGCTTTACTATACCAGAACCTGGTGCTGATTTTTGCACGTGTTTCCTAGGTGCTGAGTGTGAATAAGAGTGTATCTATGATGGACCTGCAGGACTCACGAATCAACAGCATTTCCAACCTGCACTCTGTTAACGACATGCTGAACTCGTCACAGGGCTCGATTGCTGGACTGGGCAGTTTCGGGGGCGCACCTCTGCGGCTTGGGGGCATGAGGTTCAGCCATTCGGGTGGCCTGGCCTCGGACTCGCTTTCCCAGCAGCAGCAGCATGCAGCAGCTGCCATGCACGTGCCACTCTCTTTCCAGAACCCGCTGTTCCACTTGGCGACAGATGGGCCTCAGTACCATGGTCCACCCCATGCCTCGCACGCCCCACCACTCCTGCTCGCCCCCGAGCCCGAGAACGGGCATGCGGGCTTCGGCGTGCCAGCTTTTGGCCATGGTGGGTTCTCTCGCAGTGAGGATCTCTCAGCGATGCGCTCGCAGAACAGCCTGGTGCAGCCCAGCATTGTGCACTCGCACAGCTACAGCGACGACTACACTCGCCACAACCAGGCTGACTACGCCCGCCGACAGCTTTCGCTGCAGGTGCAGGTATGCTGTAACGAGAACTACTGCAAACTTGGGACAAGTACAGTTTGTCTACAATCGAGTAGCAATGATCAAATTCGAGCTTGAGCTTAAAAGTTTGATGTGTAAAAGTTGCACTAAGTTATGTTTTATTTAATAAAAATAGAATTGAATACCATGAATACCCTCAGATATTGATACAGATGCACTGCTGCTTTCTTGCTTCATATCTTGAATTCAATTTGATAAATACACAGCTGAATATACACTATTGCCTGATTTGATGGCTTGCAATAAAATGTTTCTTTTTGTGTATAATATATATGCGTTGTTTCTCTGTCTGCCTCCCAGGAGAATCTCCATCAGCAGGTTTTAATGGGCATGGCCCCTCAGACTGCTACTGGCACCGGAACACCCGCCTCAGTTGCGACACCCCCGGCCACCATGCACCCTGTTCGTCAAACCTCTATGGCTCCTCCCCCGATGCAGCGTATGAAGCCTCAGCCTTCCCACCAGCTGTCCGTCAGCTCAGCTGCTAACTCCACCCCACCCAAGGCCCGACCCCAGAGTGGAAACCTCCTTCAGTCACCTGAGTCAAGTTTTGGAGCAAGGCCACTGCCACGGCAGCAGCTGTCAGTTAAAGACAGCCCTGCCCCTGGTCTCCCTCACCAATCCAGCACAGCCAGTGACAGCCAGCCACCACAAGGGGGTGCTAATGAGAATACAGAAAATTCTCAGAACGATACTCCTGCTAAATCTGCTCAGCAATCCAACCAACAGCACCTACTGAAACCAACTGCTAACAAGCAGGTACACACAAACAGACCACTATTCACAATACAACACTGTCAATATAGCATATGCTGATCTAAACGGAACTGAGAATTTCATGAAATGATCATGCAGAAAACCATGCCAACTTGCAAATTGAACAAATGTAAGTTTGGTTAGTAAAACCAGGAGTTAGAGATCTGAGACTCAGTTTAGCTACAGCTGTCTCTCAAGCCATATTACACAACCAAAGTCCCTTAATAAGTGATGTATATGAATAAAAATACTGAAGATTTAGACATTTTAGCGAGACTTAAAGCATCAGTTAAAAATCACTGGTTTGAATGCAGTATTATAATTTATGAAGCAGATCAAATGTGGATGTTTGTTTACATTTATTTGGACCGGAGATGCATTTATATACAAATACATCTAAAATCAGAAACAAGCAAGTACACAAACCATGTAGTTGAGTTAAAGTAGAGATACAGAAGGTAAAATGTGACTCCAGTAAAAGTAAAAATGCTCCATTTAAACTTTCACTTAAGTACAGTGTCCACCTCTGAAAAAAAGATCAATGTCCAGGTATAAATTGTCCATGAGTCAAACTTTGTCTCACTCAGTTCAGCACTACGGGGTCATAGCAGATTTTTTGTGAATTCTAAACAGATTGTTAGTAAAAGTCTCTTGCTGCATGCAATTTTTTTTCTTTATTATATAAAATACTTTTGAACCTGTAATATATATATTTTTTAAATGTCCTCTCTTTTTCTGTTCATGTGTTTAGGGCTCTAAGTCTCCATCCACACTAAACCCTCCGACCCCTGCATCAGAGCGGACAGTCGCCTGGGTGTCCAACATGCCACACCTGTCCGCTGACATCGAGAGTCTGCGTGTGGACAGAGAGGACCTGAAACTGAAGGAGCATTCTAAGAGCATGGACGAGTCTCGGCTGGACCGGGTCAGTTATAAGTTTATACATATTTAATTTCCTAATGATATCAGCAGGACTGCAGTTTTCTCATATCTGTTTGTAGTTTTTATGTATAAATTAAGTTTAAATCTCAAATACAAACAAACTCAAAAACAGAAAAAGAGAGCACCTAAAACTAAAGGAGCGCTCTAAGAGCATGGAGTCTCAGCTGGACCGGACTGGTTACATTTTAATGTATGGACAAAAGTATTGGGACACCTGCCTTTTCCTGCCATATGTGGTTCCTCTCCAAACTGTTACCACAATGTAGGAAGACACACAGTTGTACAGGATGTCTTTGGATGCGCTGTATTGAAATTTTGCATTCACTTAAACATGAAAAAACTTATCTGTTCCAGGATGGGAATGCCCCTGTGCACAAAGCGAGCTCCGTGAAGATATATATTATTTAGAGTGGAAGCTCTTGAGTGGCCTGCTATAAAGCTCTGATCTCAACCCTACTAAAAACCTTTAGGATTAATTGGAATGCCGACTGCACCCCAGGACTGCTCACCTCACCTACTTCAGTTATTGCTGTTGCTGTTTTGCACAACTTTCTATTTTTACAGTTTGTCTTTTATTTATAGATTTTTTTTACAAGTACACTCCTGTATACAGTTCTTGCACACTGCACAGTATAATACACAGTAGGTTTACTAGCGGCGCTATTTCGTGTTTTGTGTATTTGTCCTACACTGTCTTGTGTTTTCCTTTGCACTGTTTGCACCAGGTTGCACACGATGCACTTTATGTGGCGAGGACACTTACTAGTCCTTAGATCTGTGTTTTTCTGTTATGTAGCTATATGTTGTCTATGTGGCACCAGGGTTCTGGAGGAACATTGTCTCATCCATCCATCCATCCATCTTCTCCCGCTTATCCGATGCCGGGTCGCGGGGGCAGCAGTCTAAGCAAAGATGCCCAGACTTCCCTCTCCCTAGACACTTCTTCCAGCTCTTCCGGGGGGACACCAAGGCGTTCCCAGGCCAGCCGGGAGACATAGTCTCTCCAGCGTGTCCTAGGTCTTCCCCGGGGTCTCCTCCCAGTGGGACGCGCCCGGAACACCTTCCCAGGAAGGCGTCCAGGAGGCATCCGGAACAGATGCCCGAGCCACCTCAGCTGACCCCTCTCGATGTGGAGGAGCAGCGGATCTACTCCGAGCTCCTCCCGAGTGACTAAGCTTCTCACCCTATCTCTAAGGGATCGCCCAGCCACCCTGCGGAGGAAGCACATTTCGGCCGCCTGTATCCGGGATCTTGTCCTTTCGGTCATGACCCAGAGCTCATGACCATAGGTGAGAGTAGGAACGTAGATTGACCGGTAATTCGAAAGTTTCGCCTTGCGGCTCAGCTCCTTCTTCACCACGACAGACCGGTACATCGACCGCATTACTGCAGAAGCTGCACCGATCCGTCTGTCAATCTCCCGTTCCACCCTTCCCTCACTCGTGAACAAAACCCCAAGATACTTAAACTCCTCCACTTGCGGCAGGAACTCCCCACCAACCTGAAGTGGGCAAGCCACCCTTTTCCGACTGAGGACCATGGCCTCGGATTTGGAGGTGCTGATTCTCATCCCAGCCGCTTCACACTCGGCTGCAAACCGTCCCAGTGCATGCTGAAGGTCCTGGTCTGATGAAGCCAACACGACAACATCATCTGCAAAGAGCAAAGACGAAATCGTGTCGTCACCAAACCGGACACCCTCCGACCCCTGGCTGCGCCTAGAAATTCTGTCCATAAAAATTATGAACAGAACCGGTGACAAAGGGCAGCCCTGCCGGAGTCCAACATGCACCGGGAACAAGTCTGACTTACTGCCGGCAATGCGAACCAAGCTCCTGCTTCGGTCATACAGGGACCGGACAGCCCTTAGTAAAGGGCCCCCGACCCCATACTCCCGGAGCACCCTCCACAGGCCGCCGCGAGGGACACAGTCGAATGCCTTTTCCAAATCCACAAAGCACATGTGGACTGGTTGGGCAAACTCCCATGAACCCTCCAGCACCCTGTAGAGGGTATAGAGCTGGTCCAGTGTTCCACGGCCTGGACGAAAACCACATTGTTCCTCCTGAATCCGAGGTTCTACTATCGGCCGTATTCTCGTATTCCGTAGTACCCTGGCATAGACTTTCCCAGGTAGGCTGAGAAGTGTGATCCCCCTATAGTTGGAACACACCCTCCGGTCCCCCTTCTTAAAAAGAGGGACCACCACCCCGGTCTGCCATTCCAGAGGCACTGTCCCCGACCGCCACGCGATGCTGCAGAGGCGTGTCAGCCAAGACAGCCCCACAACATCCAGAGACTTGAGGTACTCAGGGCGGATCTCATCCACCCCCGGTGCCCTGCCACCGAGGAGTTTCTTTACTACCTCGGTGACTTCAGCTTGGGTGATGGACGAGTCCGCCTCTGAGCCCTCAGCCTCTGCTTCCTCAATGGAAGACGTGACGGCGGGATTGAGGAGATCCTCGAAGTATTCCTTCCACCGTCCAACGACATCCCCAGTTGAGGTCAACAGCTCCCCACCTCTACTGTAAACAGCATTGGTGGGGCACTGCTTTCCCCTCCTGAGGCGCCGGACGGTTTGCCAGAATCTCTTCGAGGCCAGCCGATAGTCCTTCTCCATGGCCTCACCGAGCTCCTCCCAGGCCCGAGTTTTTGCCTCGATAACCACCCGGGCTGCAGTTCGCTTGGCCTGCCGGTACCCGTCAGCTGCCTCAGGAGTCCCACAAGCCAACCAGGCCAGGTAGGACTCCTTCTTCAGCTTGACGGCATCCCTTACTTCCGGTTTCCACCACCGGGTTCGGGGATTGCCGCCTCGACAGGCACCGGAGACCTTACTGCCACAGCTCCGAGCGGCCGCTTCGACAATGGAGGTGGAGAACATGGTCCACTCGGACTCAATATCTCCGGCCTCCCTCGGGATCTGGTCAAAGCTCTGCCGGAGGTGGGAGTTGAAGATCTCTCTGACAGGAGGCTCGGCCAAACGTTCCCAGCAGACCCTCACAGTACGCTTGGGTCTGCCGAGTCTGTCCAGCTTCCTCCCCCACCATCGGATCCAACTCACCACCAGGTGGTGATCAGTTGACAGCTCCGCCCCTCTCTTTACCCGAGTGTCCAAGACATACGGCCGCAGGTCAGATGAAACGACCACAAAGTCGATCATCGACCTGCGGCCTAGGGTGTCCTGGTGCCACGTGTACTGATGGACACCCTTATGCTTGAACATGGTGTTCGTTATGGACAAACTGTAACTAGCACAGAAGTCCAATAACTGAACACCGCTCGGGTTCAGATCAGGGGGGCCGTTCCTCCCAATCACGCCCCTCCAGGTGTCACTGTCGCTGCCCACGTGTGCATTGAAGTCTCCTAGTAGAACGACGGAGTCCCCAGTCGGAGCACTGTCCAGCACCCCTCCCAGAGACCCCAAGAAGGCCGGGTACTCTATACTGCCGTTTGGCCCGTAGGCACACACGACAGTGAGAGACCTATCCCCGACCCGTAGGCGCAGGGAAACGACCCTCTCGTTCACCGGGGTAAACTCCAACACATGGCGGCTGAGCTGGGGGGCTATAAGCAAACCCACACCAGCCCGACGCCTTTCACCATGGGCAGCTCCAGAGTTGTAAAGAGTCCATCCTCTCTCGAGGAGTGTGGTTCCAGAGCCCAGGCCGTGCGTAGAGGTGATCCCGACTATCTCTAGTCGGAACCTCTCAACCTCACGCACAATCTCAGGCTCCTTCCCCGCCAGCGAGGTGACATTCCACGTCCCTAGAGCTAGCTTCCGTGTCCAGGGATCGGGTTGTCGAGGCCTCCACCTTCGACTGCTGCCCGATCCTCTTAGCACCGGCCTCTTACGGTCCCTCCTGCAGGTGGTGAGCCCACTGGAAGGCGGCCCCACGTCGCTCCTTCGGGCTGAGCCCGGCCGGACCCTGTGGGGGAAGGCCCGGCCACCAGGCGCTCGCATACGAGCCCCAACCCCGGGCCTGGCTCCAGGGTGGGGCCCCGGCTGCGCCATACCGGGCGACGTCACGGTCCCTGATGTAGTATCTCTCATAAGGGGTTTTGAACCGCTCTTAGTCTGACCCGTCGCCCAGGACCTGTTTGCCTTGGGAGACCCTACCAGGGGCATATAGCCCCGGACAACATAGCTCCTAGGGTCATTCGAGTACTCAAACCCCTCCACCACGTTAAGGTGGCAGTTCAAGGAGAGGACATTGAGACATTGTCTCATTTGACTGTGAACTACGTCAGCTGTATACGGTCGAAATGACAATAAAAACTTCTTCACACTTGATCCTGACTTTACTAACATGGCTGATTGGAGCGAATTGTGCAAATAAAACACCATACTTATGACCAGGTGTCTGCAAACTTTTAGCAATGTTTAAAATCAAATCAAATTTTATTTGTCACATACACATACATACAGAGTACGACATGCAGTAAAATGCTTTTTACGACGGTCCGGCATAATGGGAATAGAACGAGGAGAAAAAATAAACCAAGAAAAAAAGAAGGCAGATAAATAAAAAGTATAAACTATATAAAATAGAAACTATATAAAGAAATGGAACGGTAACTAAGTTAATGAAAATATAAAATAAACAAAAAAGACAACGTGTAACCGGAGCAGTCATGACGGCAGCCGACCTCACCGGCGCCATCTATATATTGTATATACAATTCTCTAATGATATTTATTATATTAGAATCACATTATTGGCCAATGAAAATTTTGGCCAATTTGAACCTCTGTGATGTTAGAACAGGCTGAAGGTTGGTGGCCGGTTGTGGTGGATGAAGCTAAAAAGCTCTAAAAAACAGTGGGGTCTAATAACAACAATAATATTATATGTATATATCTGTGTGAACAGGTGCGTGAGTACGAAGAGGAAATCCACTCCCTGAAAGAGCGTCTGATGATGTCCCACCGTAAGCTGGAGGAGTACGAACGCAGGCTGCACTCCCAAGAGCAGCAGACCAACAAGATCTTGCTACAGTACCAGAGCCGGCTGGACGACAGCGAGAGGAGGCTGAGGCAGCAACAGCTGGAGAAAGACTCGCAGATCAAAGGCATCATCAGCAGGTCACAATTCCGTTAAGGCACAGTGTGTGTGTGTGTGTATGTGTGTGTGAAGGAGCAGTCTCAGTAAAGCCCAAAAGAAAGCATGCAGGCCACCACATAATGTCCAAATATCTGGGAAGGGTTCAGCACTCTGATTCTCACGTCATTTGAGCGTTTTATATGTGTTATTGTTCTGCATGTCGTCTTGTGACTTGGATGTGAGTGGAGTCATGTTTTATGTATTTTTCTTATTTGCATACACTGGTCTTCGTGATTGTCTTGCTTACTATGGTGTGGTTATGTCGATATGCTCTGTTGCATATTAAAATGGCATCAAATCTACCTGGGATTTGAGTGCAACTGATGAATCAACTTCAGCTGCATGGAAACAAGCTCCTGCCTAACAGTTCTTATTTATACGCCCGATTTACCGTCATGTATTAATAATCTACATGATGCACAGTCCAATTACTGCAAAGATTTGCAATAAATGAAGGTAAATGTATTTATATCTGAGACTGCTGCAAGATAAGATGTTCTCGTTGGACAAAATACCATCAAACATCCATAAGGTTAAAATAGCGTTTATCCCAGGACAGACGTTATATCCCGGGAAGCTTAGTGTATATGGATATGCAAACAGTTATTAAAGTGTGCTAACAAAACTGCAGGCAGTTTTCCCATGTCTGTTGGTAGTTTTATTATGTAAATTAAGTTAAATTTCGAATGCCTATTAAAACTCAAATAGATTAACTCAAATACAGCATACTAAAATTCAAATAGGCAACACAAATGTCATAAAATACAAATAAATAAAAACTAAATTCATATAATTGAAAACTCACTGGGATAACTCAAACCCAGAATGATTCAAATTTAATTGGATAGCTTGCGTAAATTAACCCCCGACCTTTCAATTAGTAAATCAGTCCCAGAGCTATGACGTTTCCAGAAAGGTTTTAGCATATCCCAACTTGTCAGGAAGCTGGAGTCAGGAGAGCACAGGGTTAGCCATGGTATGGTGCCCCCTGGAGCAGATAGGGTTAAGTGCCTTGCTCAAGTGCACAGCAGTGGAAGCTTATTGGTGCTGGGGCTTAAAACTAAATCTTCTTAAATTAACTCAGAGGTTCAAACTCAAAATAATTGAAAATTATCACAAGCCCAATGTTTTTAAATCTAATAAATTCATATTCTATTAACAATACAAAAATATCAAATGTTGAAAAAAATTAGGACATTTTGTATTTAATGGCTGCAACGGGTCTCAAATGTACCATTTACCAAAATATACCACTGTGTAGCATCATGTCTTCTGTCTGTATACAGCTGGGAAATGAGCAGACCAGTTGTCCCATATGTGTGAGGTTCCCTGGTGGTCTAGTGGTTAGGATGTGGCGCTCTCACCGCTGCGGCCCGGGTTCGAGCCCCGGTTAGGGAACCAACCCCAGCCACTCTCAGTGCCGGTCCCAAGCCCGGATAAATTGGGGAGGGTTGCGTTAGGAAGGGCATCCAGCGTAAAAACATGTGCCAAATCAAACATGCGGATGATCCGCTGTGGCGACCCCTAACGGGAGAAGCCTAAAGAAAGTTTAAGTTGTCCCATATGTGTCTGATACAGGATTCTAGCTTCTTAATAGTTCTTGGTGTCCTTTGTTGTATTTTTTTTATTCTTGATGGTCCCGCTCCTCTTTAGTCCGGAGGATGTGGTGTCCATAGTTTCCAAAATAAATTACAATTAAAAATCTTTTTGACCACAGAACAGTTTTCCACTTTTCCTTAGTAAATTTTAAATGAGCTCTAGCAAGATGAGGGTGGCGGCATTTCTGCATCATGTTCATGCATGAGCCATCTTCTTTTGCCCATACACAATTTCCAATAAAGAATCATGAGTGTTTTAAATGCAGTGCGGCCTGAGGGCCCAAAGATCACGGTCATCTGATATTGATTTTCCTCCTTGTCCCATGTAGACAGAGATTTCTCCAAGTTCTTTGAAACTTTTGATGATATTATGTTCTGTACATAATAAGATATTCAAATGTTGAGGAAAATAATTCTGAAATTGTTCCACAATTTGTATACACAGTCTTTTACAGTGAAGTTCTGGTACACTATTTATACCCAATCATCTTACTGACCTGTTGTTAATTAACCTAATTAGTTGCAATTTACAGTTACCTAAATAACAATGTTACAGTTAGTTTAATTGTTTAATTTTTCCAGACATTTGTTGCCCCATTCCCACTTTTTTTTAAACATCTTGCAACCATCAAATTCAAAATGATCTTATTGTTTCCCTCAAAATAAATTTCCTCAGTTTCCACATTTTCTATGTTCTTTTCAGAATTAAATATGGGTTTATGAGATTTGCAATTAATTGCATTCTGTTTTAATTTACATTTTAGGCAGTGTCCTAACGTTTTTGAAATTGGGGTTGTATATTAATAAATTACACTTAAACAGAGATCAATAAACCTCAAACAGAAAGCAAATTGATTGCACATACAGTGGGGGAAATTAGTATTTAACTCATCAATTTTTCTTATTAACCACAGTTCCAATGCAGCAATTTAAATGGGATTTTGACCAGACATTGGTATAAACTTGGGAAATCTTGAGCAAGAAATTATAATCTTTTAATCCATAAAAAACTAAAAGAACACACTTTGAAAAAGCAGTACACCAAGTTATGACAGCAGCTGATTACACAAGGTAGTTCTACTGTACCTCCTATCTGTGCAAATTACATTCATCATGTTGGGTCACGATGAGTAGAGGCAAAAAAGGAGGGCTTCGGTCAAGGGTCCAGCAGTGGTGTGAACTCAGGACCCAACATCTTAGCCACTTCTCTACAAGCTACTTCTTCTCTATAATAATATTTAACAAATAAATATATCATAAAGCACAAACAGAAAAATCAATAGCATAAAACAGCTTCAAACTTAGTCAACAGATGAAAAACTTAAACAGATAAAAATAATTCTGTTCAATGTTTTTTTTAAACAGCTGATTTTGTCTCCATTATTTCAATATTTGCATTATTATATTTTAATAGATACCTATAGTATATGTCTATATATATTTATTTATTTATATGAATATATAAAACAATTAGATTAAAACTTATATGAAACTATATATGAAACAAACTTATATGAATCCTAACTATATATGAAACAAATAGATTAAAACTCGAAAATATAAAACAAGTAGAATAAAACTTTAATACACAAATAGATTAAAACTTTAATATAATAAACAAAAAGGATAAAACTTAAATATGTCATGCAAATAGATAAAAAATATATATTTAAAAAATATATCAAACATTGAAAAATCATAAATAGAATGCACTTTTAATAAATACCACAACTAGTATAAAACGTACATTTATATCACAAATATAGTAAAACTTGAATATATACAATATAACTTACTTTGAACCCGCTGGCATTCAATAAGGTGCAATTTTCTTTTTTTTCTCTGCTGGAAAGAATATTCTTAGTTCATACAAATATATTAGATGACCGAATACCTGAAAATGTAAATAAATAAAATCGCATGTCGCATGTTTCAGTGTTGTTGTTCAACTATGGAATAACCTGCAATGATTTCATGCATCTTTGAATAACCTGGATGCGTTCACCTGCCCAACAGTCCTCTTTCTCAAGCATCATCTTACAGCTCTGTAGCACCTGCCATTCTTAAACTTATTGAGCTAATTTAGAGACCTCATTACCTACATTTTAGGTGGCTACAAGATTCCAGCATGCGCAATTATGATTATCGGTGTTATTTTTCTACTAACTTCCAGCATGTGCTATTCTGATTCTTTTTTTATACATCAACTACTATTCTTTATTAGTTTAACTACTCCTCATACCATACAGTACTCACTACAATGATGAATGATTTTTGCTTATTTCAATGCAAAATTTGGCAATTTGTTCAGATTTCCAAAAATTTCAAAAACCTTAAGGTTAAATTTACAAACCCTCTGACCAGATGTGTTTAATTTTACAGTTTGGAGTTTACAAGTTTATTGTCATCGCATAGCAACCAAATGCCTCTACCAGAAGTGCAAATAGTAACAATTTAGCAAAATGTATATATGTAAAAGTATGTACAGTGAATAAATATAAAGTCTATAGCAGGGAAAAGATGTTCATACATTGTTAAAAAATACAACTAAATAGTTATGTCTATGGCAATAAAAATGTACAGACACTGTTGTAAAGGAAGAAGTAAAAGGCTGTGGCATTGAAAAAATTAGCAAAAGCTGAATAAACAAGTACAGAAAACTAGAAATTTCCGGACTATTAAACACACCCAAATATAATTCAATTAAATTCATTTTTATTTGTATAGCGCTTTTAACAATGAACATTGTCTCAAAGCAGCTTTACACAGATAATGCGGTGATTAAAAGTGAATATGTTCTTTATAAGTGTAAGTTTGTCCCTGATGAGCAAGCCGGTGGCGACTGTGTCAAGGAAAAACTCCCTGAGATAGCATAAGGAAGAAACCTTGAGAGGAACCAGACTCAAGAGGGAACCCATCCTCATCTGGGTTGCACCGAATGTCCATTTGTGGCAGATATACAATGTTGCGGGGTACAGTGATGATGATCAAAAGCTAAATGTATTCCTGAGTCAGTGTAGGAGACTGTTGACATCAACTACAGTCCAATCCATCCTCAAAGCTCCTGTTCTTACTCCGGAATTTCATGGAACCACCCAAGGCGTTGATGACAAACCTTCCCCAGCTGCACAGAGTGGCCTCCAGTCAAAGAGAACACTATCCAGAGGCAGGCCTGGATGAAGTGGGAAGATCCACGGGGGGGAGAGGGGCAGGAACAGTGGTCACTGGAGCCTCAGGAGCATGTTTAACTCGACCAAGAGAGAGAGAGAGAGAGAGAGAGAGAGAGAGAGAGAGAGAGAGAGAGAGAGAGAGAGAGAGAGAGAGAGAGAGAGAGAGAGAGAGAGAGAGAGAGAGAGAGAGAGAGAGAGAGAGAGAGAGAGAGAGAGAGAGAGAAAGAAAAAGAGAGAAAGAAAAAGAGAGAGAGAGAGAGAGTGACAGGAAGAGAAGGATATGGATTATTAAGTGTACCTATTGTTGCATGAGAGTTAAAGTCACTGTGCAGTTTGGACTCCGGCAAGACTCGCTATGGCAGCATAACTAAAAGGGAGAACCAGAAGGCAACACAGACATGAGGGATCTCTGGGATAAGAGACGACCCACCACACCACCATCAACAAACCTGAGAGAACGCGTGAATGTGAGGGGACAACAGCATACAAATATCCCAGTTCACCAGGATGCAAATATAAGCGGCACTCACTGAATTTGACAAAGATTTTTTTTTTTTTACATAAATACACCGCACCTGTCTATAAGCCGCAGGTGTCTACACTGAAACTAATGAACTTTACACAGGCTTTAACGAAAGACAGTGTCTGTTACATGGCTTGTATTTAAACAGTAACCTATCAAGAAAGTCATTGTTCACTGTCTTCCTCCTTCCTTTCACAACTATTTCTCCCGGGAGTTTTTCTTTTGGCATCGTCGTGCGTTTAAAAATCACCATCGGTGAAGCTTTTCTCCCGATGCCGTGCAGCTCAGAACACAGGTGAAGTGCGTTTTCATGCATAATTTTGGATAAAGTGAAACCAAATATTCAGCACTGACTGTTATTTGATGCACCTCTCAGTCTCAGAGTTGGGGCAACTTCAACAAAAGCTGGTTCTCAATGTTCTTTTGGACTGAAAATGAGGCCAGCGGTGCAAAACAGTAGCTGACAGGCAGCAGATGTGGGTAGGGGAGTGTTGAACCTTAATGACATCTTTAACAGAGGTACAAAATGAAATTGTAAAGTTAATTGTCAATTAAAATGTTGTGGAGTAAAAAGCACTTATACAAAAAAAAAAAGGATTCTAAATATTATAAAAGATATAGACGCAAAGTGCATTCAATCTTAGGTTTGTGTATATTATTAGCATGATTGTGAATGCGCTTTGGTGTTGTGTTGTATGCAAACGCCTTGCTGCATGTCCTCTGTAACTTGTGTTGTATGTGTGTGTCGTTTGACTGTTTCGTTCTGTGATTGTGGAGTTTTGTGATCGTGTTGATGTGTGTTGTGTTCCAGGCTGATGGCGGTGGAGGATGAGTTGAGAGGCAGTGGCGAGTCTGACCTCAAATCCCGAATATTTACAGGAGAGGTCTGTCTCTTTCATATACACATACACACGTGCAGCCAACTGCAGTACAGTACTGGCTAAAACACACGTTTCCATGCACTGAGAAACCGGAAATAATTTGATCCATAACCTGGCCTATGTATGTTGAAAAAAAGGACTTTCTGAGGTTAAATACAAACCAACAGCTTTTAACGCCTGTACAACTGCTCATTCATGCAATTATCCAATCAGCCAAACACCACGTTATGGTTCTGTTCTGTTCTACAATACACTTCCAAACCAAGATTATATTATTGATATATGTGCATGCAAACGTATGCAGTTGCAGTTTTGTCATCCCATTGCAATCAAACTCTTCTTACTGTACCATGTATCAGCGTGCATCAGATCAGATCTTCATTCATCGTCATATTTGTGGTATTTGTGCTCGTATGAGTTTCTTGTGTATTACACAACACCACAGGGTGCCGCGGTGTGTTGTTTGTTTTTTAGTTTACGTCATTATGAACCTTATTTGTTGTATTTGTGAGAAAGTGCAACCTGAATGCAACCATTTTTATGAACAGTGTTTGCATTTGTTTTGGTGGTTTGTGTTTTTGTGGCTTTTTAAAGGAAATATTAGGACATTTGTAAATTTCTCTTTTGGGATGAATCAATCAATCATCAATCTATCAATCAATCAATCAATCAATCAATCAGTCAATCAATCAATCAATCATCTATCTATCTATCTATCTATCTATCTATCTATCTATCTATCTATCTATCTATCTATCTATCCATCTATCCATCTATCCATCTATCCATCTATCCATCTATCTATCTATCTATCTATCTATCTATCTATCTATCTAAATACAGATACAGTACTAGATTGATGCTACTCACATTATAGGGGACCAAGTAGGTCTCTTATTTCATTCTAAAAGCAGAGCAGCTGCTTACTTTAACACACTACTTGTGTATAGTTCAGACTTTTACTTGTGCTTGTAGACATGCAACAAATATATAGATATAGCTTGCTTACAATGGGAGTAAAGTTCTGTGTTTGTTTTTTGCAACCACATACTCTATATTAGCAAAAGCATTGGGACACTTGACCTTTTCAGCCTTAATGTTGTTTTTCCCCAAACTTACCACAAAGCTGGAGGCACACAATTGTTTAGGATCTCACTGGATGCTGTAGCATGAAAATTTCCCTTCACTTGAACAAGGAGACCCAAACACTGCCCCTGTGCACAAAGCCAACTCCATGAAGATATGCTTTACATGAGTTGGACTGGAAGTTCTCGAGTGGACTCTTATTTAGGTAGATTTTTTACGTCCAAAAAAAAAAGTCCAGCCATCTAGCAACTAGATGGAAAGCAGATTAACCCATTTAAAAATACAGTGGTACCCCGCTTATCGACCTTAATCCGTTCCTTAAAACCCGTCGAAATGCGAAAAGGTCGAAGAGCGAATGTAATTATCCCATAAGAAATAATGAAAAACCAATTAATCCGTTCCTGACCTCCACCGATACCCATTAATTAACCAATTTTGCCCTGTTTTTAGCAGTATTTATCCTAAATAATACATAAAATGATACAGGTACATAAATAATAGATTTCCGTCAATTTATTTCGCGTTTTTACAAATTATTGCCTGATCAACACTATCACCCACTCGCTGTTTCTCTTTTATCCACAGAACGAGTAATTTTTCCATCTCATTCATAGCCTGTGGTCTTTGTTTTAAGTTAACATTGCGCGACATACTGGGCAAGACATTTGCTTCTTTAATTGTTTTCTTATTGGCCAAATATGTACATATAGTAGACAGGTAAATTATACATAGCAACAAGATCTTTGATACGCATACCATTTTCATACTTAGAGATAATTTCTCTCTTTGTCTCCATAAAAATCACACGCCGCTTGGCCTTCACATCACTAGCTTTTTTTAGACCCATATTTCTAGAGTATTTTCACAAATTTAAACAAAAAAAAGACTTTACACTTCAAACAAAGTATAGTATATACAATATACACGCACTAAATTGTTATATTGACTGCTAAATAACACTATATTGTTCACAAACAGAAGTTTAATTTACGATAGATGCTCTCTCCACGAAGGCTGAGGCGAGACTGGGAAGATCCTTTCCCTCGCTCCACGTTGGTCGGGGTAAAAAAAAGGTCGATAAGGGGGCATTTGGTCGTTCAGCGGCCGCAAATTTCCGTCGAAAAACTGTTCGCTAAGCGAAAAGGTCGATGTCTGAGCCGGTCGATAAGCGGTGTACCACTGTAATAAAAAAGCACCTTGAATTTGAATTACTTTTTAAATCATTCTGCATAAAGACGCAAATTCATCAGATACTTGCCCATTTCATTAACAAGTCTTGTCCCAGACACTGCAGAGCTTCACAAGGTGCAGAGCCCACTCCATCCAAACAATGCTGCATAACCACAAACCTTTTTCTTCTATCTTTCTGAAAACTTGTCCACTAACACTACAGAGCAAATTGAATAAGATGTATTCTTTACGTCACTCTCAAGAATATTCAATAAATCTAGCATTCTAGCATTCAGACCCAGCAATACCGTAAAAAAAAACTAGAGCAAATCAAGGATCTGGAAACCACCATGGCATATGCTTATAGGAAGGCAGAATTCACAAATAAGACATATTAGTTCCCATAAACTCGAAGGTACATATATATATATATACAGTGAGGAAAATAAGTATTTGAACACCCTGCTATTTTGCAAGTTCTCCCACTTAGAAATCATGGAGGGCTCTGAAATTGTCATCGTAGGTGCATGTCCACTGTGAGATACATAATCTAAAAAAAATAAATCCAGAAATCACAATGTATGATTTTTAAACTATTTATTTGTATGATACAGCTGCAAATAAGTATATGAACACCTGTCTATCAGCTAGAATTCTGACCCTCAAAGACCTGTTAGTCTGCCTTTAAAATGTCCACCTCCACTACATTTATTATCCTAAATTAGATGCACCTGTTTGAGGTCGTTAGCTGCATAAAGACACCTGTCCACCCCATACAATCAGTAAGAATCCAACTACTAACATGGCCAAGACCAAAGAGCTGTCCAAAGACACTAGAGGCAAAATTGTACACCTCCACAAGGCTGGAAAGGGCTACGGGGAAATTGCCAAGCAGCTTGGTGAAAAAAGGTCCACTGTTGGAGCAATCATTAGAAAATGGAAGAAGCTAAACATGACTGTCAATCTCCCTCGGACTGGGGCTCCATGCAAGATTTCACCTCGTGGGGTCTCAATGATCCTAAGGAAGGTGAGAAATCAGCCCAGAACTACACGGGAGGAGCTGGTCAATGACCTGAAAAGAGCTGGGCCCACCATTTCCAAGGTTACTGTTGGTAATACAGACAGACGTCATGGTTTGAAATTATGCATGGCACGGAAGGTTCCCCTGCTTAAACCAGCACATGTCCAGGCACGTCTTAAGTTTGCCAATGACCATTTGGATGATCCAGAGGAGTCATGGGAGAAAGTCATGTGGTCAGATGAGACCAAAATAGAACTTTTGGGTCAAAATTCCACTAAACGTGTTTGGAGGAAGAAGAATGATGAGTACCATCCCAAGAACACCATCCCTACTGTGAAGCATGGGGGTGGTAGCATCATTCTTTGGGGGTGTTTTTCTGCACATGGGACAGGGCGACTGCACTGTATTAAGGAGAGGATGACCGGGGCCATGTATTGCGAGATTTTGGGGAACAACCTCCTTCCCTCAGTTGGAGCATTGAAGATGGGTCGAGGCTTGGTCTTCCAACATGACAATGACCCGAAGCACACAGCCAGGATCATACAAATAAATAGTTAAAAAATCATACATTGTGTTTTCTGGATTTTTTTTTTTAGATTATGTCTCTCACAGTGGACATGCACCTACGATGACAATTTCAGACCCCTCCTTGATTTCTAAGTGGGAGAACTTGCAAAATAGCAGGGTCTTCAAATACTTATTTTCCTCACTCTATATATATATATATATATATAGTCTGTACCTACACATTTTGAAGTTATTTGGCAAAGGAATAATGTGTGGTCCATTAATGTGCAAATAGATAAGGCCATTTCTAAACTGCAGTAGAGAGTACTGTTATCACTTCTCCAAGAATTTTTTATGGGTTTTCTTCTTGGGCATGGGTTTCCTCTAGGTACTTTTTCTTAGCTCCCTAAAACACTTTGGTAAATAAGAAAATAAATAAGTCTAAAACAGGGGTCACCAACCTTTTTGAAACTGAGAGCTACTTCTTGGGTACCGTTTAATGTGAAGGGCTACCAGTTTGATATACACTTCTGAAATAACAATTTTTCTCAATTTACCTTTAATTGTATGCTATTATTAATAATTAATGATGTTAATCTATGTGAAGACACTGATCATGTTAATGATTTTTCACAATCATTATCAACAACGATTTAACAAGGTAGGAAACAGATCAATATCAATATGCAAAACTTTTTTTTTTTTTTTCTTCAAATGATCACTTCTACAACATTTTCACTAGCCACTAACAATTTTTAACAAATCATGCACTACGTTGCATCATGATTTTGCAGATTATTCATTATGTAATATCCAAAAATCTAATTGGAGACCAGTTCTAATCTAATATGAAAAATGTTTTGAAGGTTTTTTTTTTTTATATTGTCATTTTCAAATTCACACCAATGCAAGTGTGATTTAAAAAAGAATAGCAAAAAAACTCATGTGGTCCTTGCAGGCGACCTAATGCCCGCGGGCACCATATTGGTGACCCCTTTTCTAGGATCACGATTGACCAGTAGATTGCAGAGGTAATATGTAGAGATTGAATACCATTCACCGATAAAATGTGGATGTTAGTCTATCATCACATATAGGACGGCCAGTCTAAAATTTATTATTTTCTAACACACAGATCACCATGCATGCACGGTCAAACACACTATCTAGCATTGTGCGTACATCATTTTGTCTTAGGCATTTTACAGTTTTTCTCAGTTGCTTTGGAGCGTTTCTCAAATCATCCTTAATGTTTGCAAACCAGTAAGTGCATTTCTCAAAACAATTTGTGCAAACAGCACAACACATTGTATACTTTTCTCAAAATCCTAAAGTTCATCTCTCAAAAGTAAGTATTTGTGTCAATGAACATCTCATTCCCATCAGAATGAAAAGTCCCTTTGTCATTGTTTACAAACAAAATCATCAAAATGTTTAGTCGTGTTGTCAGTATGATGCACAGTTTCAGGATTTCTTGATATAAACTACGGTTTGGGTTACTATAAGTAAAAATGCACAAAATGTTTACTTCCTTCTGTTTGGTATCTATAAATTTCAGCAGCACAAATTCATTAATTTGATTGCATATTTGAATTATATTGATTTCAAAAGACCGGAAAGGATTCACACTTTTACTGTACTGTACAAAAGTTCGTTCGTTTCTTGGTTGTTCATCCGTTTTCAAAATGTATAATCCTGTATTTTGCTCTGTCTGTAAACACTCTCCAATTGAAAGTTTACAAGATTCACCTTTGACCTGTTTCAAGATTCAAGATTCATCTGCACAATTCATCGATTCAAGTCAAATTGACAAATTTGTAATAGAAATTTACGATGACCAATTCTAACAACTGGTTTGATCATTTTGCATTCAATGACTTATACAATAAACCGATGTCGAGATGTAATCTATTAAATGATTCTATTACAAAAGCATTCACAATTTGATCAAAGCAACGAGAAATGTTCCAATGATGAGCACAAGTGAGTAAACGATGTGGAGGTTGAACAAGTAGTTTTGAGAAATTTATTTCTGATCTGAGAAACACTCCAAAGCAACTGAGAAAAACTGTAAAAGTAGCTCACAAGCAATAAACATGTGTGCACCCCTGAATGGTTGGTATTCTGTCTAGGGCATACTCTTGTCTTGTGCCCAGTTTTTGCTAACAATGTTTGCAACAAACCACAATCCTGAACAGCCTTTCCTACTTCAGTTGTATTTCTGATTCAACTCTTTGTATTTCCACTCCACTGTATTTCCAGTAGCCACTAATATAATATATGCATCTCTATATGGTGTAACTTGTAGTTTGATCAAGAGGCATAAATTATGTAGGTGTAGCAGCGAATTCCATTAATATCCTGTCTGGAATCGCACAAGTGGAAGTGATTGGATCAGGTTCCTCAGGGTAACTCTCCTGCTGTAGGTCTAAATAGGTAGATTTGGGACCCGGCTGTGGAACCGCAGGGTTTCAGGTGGGAGGGTGTTTGGAGTGTGTAGGGGCTTCAGCACTTACTAGACTCCCTCTGTTTTAAACACTACCTCTTTTCTCTGTATCAACAGTTTCTTTTTGCCTCCTAAATGTTCTAGCTCTTTTTCTATAGTATTTTTCTCAGAATGTTTCTGTTTCTTTCACTTGTGGTTTTTTTTTCAATTCTGGGTAACTGCTCCTTGCTTTTCATTTTCCCTTCTTTTTTACTTTTACTTAACATTCTTGATCAGTTGCTCTGTAATGTCATACACGTGGCCCACCTTCGACTCTTCTCCCCCGTTCTCTTTCCCTCTCCTCTCCTCTCCCTCCTTGCCCTCCTGTTCCTCTGTCTGTTAGGATGATCCATATTCCTCTCTGGGTTCGGTTGAGCAAAGCATGGTTCCAGTAGGTGAGGGGGTTCTTCCACTGAACCCCGTCTCGGCTCTCTCTTCCACAACCAGCTCCCCTTGGAACGGAGCTCTCCCTCCCCTGCCCCCAAACCTGCACATCAGCCAGAACGGCGATCTACGTGGCAATACCGGCTTCCCCGGCGCAGCCATCGCTACACCAGCTGGGGCCGCAGCCTTCTGGGCCATGCAGGGAGGGAGGCTCGGCTAGTCATGTGGCCTTTTGGACATTGGGAGAGCTTTGTAATGTGCAAATACACGCGCCTTGTCGCTAGCGAAAATTCTCACATTCCAGCATTCCAGAAGTCTGTGGCTGAAAAATCTGCAGCCATCTGTCCATTTTTTCCCCTCACTTTTATCTGTCCATTAATTGGAACCTCAGCCTGAATTGCTAATGATATATATACAGTATATATATATATATATATATATATATATATATATATATATATATATATATATATATATATATATATATATATATAGTGAGGAAAGTAAGTATTTGAACACCCTGCTATTTTGCCAGGTCTACCACTTAGAAATCATGGAGGGGACTGAAATTGTCATCGTAGGTGCATGTCCACTGTGAAAGACATAATCTAAAAAAAATAATCCAGAAATCACAATGTATGATTTTGTAACTATTTATTTGTATGATACAGCTGCAAAAAAGTATTTGAACACCTGAGAAAGTCAATGTTAATATTTTGTACAGTAGCCTTTGTTTGCAATTACAGAGGTCAAACATTTCCTGTAGTTTTTCACCAGGTTTGCACACACTGCAGGAGGGATTTTGGCCCACTCCTCCACACAGATCTTCTCTAGATCAGTCAGGTTTCTGGCCTGTCGCTGAGAAACACAAATTTTGAGCCCCTCCAAAGATTCTCTATTGGGTTTAGGTCTGGAGACTGGCTAGGCCACGCCAGAACCTTGATATGCTTCTTACAGAACCACTCCTTGGTTATCCTGGCTGTGTGCTTCGGGTCATTGTCATGTTGGAAGACCCAGCCTCGACCCATCTTCAATGCTCTAACTGAGGGAAGAAGGTTGTTCCCCAAAATCTCGCAATACGTGGCCCCGGTCATCCTCTCCTTAATACAGTGCAGTCGCCCTGTCCCATGTGCAGAAAAACACCCCCAAAGCATGATGCTACCACCCCCATGCTTCACAGTAGGGATGGTGTTCTTGGGATGGTACTCATCAATCTTCTTCCTCCAAACACGTTTAGTGGAATTATGACCCAAAAGTTCTATTTTGGTCTCATCTGACCACATGACTTTCTCCCATGACTCCTCTAGATCATCCAAATGGTCATTGGCAAACTTAAGACGTGCCTGGACATGTGCTGGTTTAAGCAGGGGAACCTTCCGTGCCATGCATGATTTCAAACCATGACGTCTTAGTGTATTACCAACAGTAACCTTGGAAACGGTGATCCCAGCTCTTTTCAGGTCATTGACCAGCTCCTCCCGTGTAGTTCTGGGCTAATTTCTCACCTTCCTTAGGCTCATTGAGACCCCACAAGGTGAGATCTTGCATGGAGCCCCAGTCCGAGGGAGATTGACAGTTATGTTTAACTTCTTCCATTTTCTAATGATTGCTCCAACAGTGGACCTTTTTTCACCAAGCTGCTTGGCAATTTCCCCATAGCCCTTTCCAGCCTTGTGGAGGTGTACAATTTTGTCTCTAGTGTATTTGGACAGCTCTTTGTTCTTGGCCATGTTAGTAGTTGGATTCTTACTGATTGTATGGGGTGGACAGGTGTCTTTATGCAGCTAACGACCTCAAACAGGTGCATCTAATTTAGGATAATAAATGTAGTGGAGGTGGACATTTTAAAGGCAGACTAACAGATCTTCGAGGGTCAGAATTCTAGCTGATAGACAGGTGTTCAAATACTTATTTGCAGCTGTATCATACAAATAAATAGTTTAAAAATCATATATTGTGATTTCTGGATTTTTTTTTTAGATTATGTCTCTCACAGTGGACATGCACCTACGATGACAATTTCAGAGCCCTCCATGTTTTCTAAGTGGGAGAACTTGCAAAAAAGCAGGGTGTTCAAATACTTATTTTCCTCACTGTATATATATATATACAGTGAGGAAAATAAGTATTTGAACACCCTGCTTTTTTGCATATATATATATAAATGTAAATTTTTAATTTAGCAATTTTAGCTGAGATACATGTTTTGAATTTCCTAAGAAGACTAGCTGAGAAGGTTTTTTTTATACGGGGGTCTGTGTAATAGAGTGTGAGAAGAAGGTTTCTTCAGGGCTCTAGTGTTCTTTTAAGCTGTGCTAGTTTTTCTTTTTTTTTTTTTAATAGATGTGCGCTTTAAAAAATATAGAAATATTTATCCAATCGTTCGTTTGCTTGAAAGTTACTAGTCATAGCAAGAATGACTCATTTAGACGCCAGGTCTAAATGAAGCACAACGATTTATTTTCTATCTCTCCTGGAGAGATTTTCAAGAGGTGGAGATTTTCTTATCCGGATTATTAAAGTGTTGAGTTATGAGTCATGTCGTTTTTTTGTGTTTTTTTTCTTCCTTGGTCGATCTTAATCATTCGTGTGTGCTCTTACTTGACTGCCATCGATCACTCATATCATTATCATGCCCATGCCATTTGCGCTAGCTGATCTGAATGTGTTTCGCTGCATACAGTATGATTTACTCGTCATTTAAAAACCTATAGTGTGAATGATGTGTGAATTGCACAAATGACACGACAAGCGATTTTTTTAAATGCTACCCAAGATTCCTTGGCAATGAACCTGTCAATCAAAGGCTAAGTGGACCGTCATTGGACACTGAGCCACCTGCTGCCCTCCTGAGCTCACTTTGTCTTTCTCTTCCTTAGCCGATCTATGGTGGGCACACCGGAACATGATTGGACCTCAGCAGCGCGAAAGGATATGTGACTGGACCCCTCACCAGTCCAGGACCCTCTCTTGATTCTGACTGGTTGAGAGAGGAGAGAGAAAGAGGAAGAGCCTGAGGGGAAAAAAACATAAACAAAACAAAAAAACTCGCTCTGACACATCAAAACCACAATAAGCACACAAAATCTCCTACACAAGAGCACATTGTTTCTATCTCTCTACTACTTTCTCTCCCTCTCTTTTCCTCCCTGAGCCAAAATAATGACAATCACCTCTTTTTTTTCTGTAGTGGATTAACAAATGAGCTACTCGGTGCTGTTTACTCTAATCCTTATTCGGCCATTATTACTTTAGGCACAAATCTTTGGTACAAATTCAAACGACAAACAGAGGGACCTGATTCATGTACCCTGGTTTCTTTTTTTCCCTCCTTTTTTTTTTCTGCGTCGTCCATATTCCACCTCAGACTTTCTCTTTATGTCTTTCTCTCTCTCAGCAGGCGTGTTTGTTCTTCTCAGCATAATGGCTGTACGAGGGGGTTGTGTTGATCTTCGTGTGTATACAGTATGCGGTTACGGGTGCGTATTACCAAACTACCGTAACCCACGAGCCTCACGAGCTCTAATAATGACTCTTACGTTTTTTTGTTCTTGTAGTTTTTTTTGTTTTTTTTTGGTGGGGGGGTTTTGTTCGTTTTTCCTATAAAGAGCCTTTTCAATCTTTTTATGGAGGTGTGGTCTTTTCTGAGCCAATCAGACATCGCCATACTGCTCAGAAAGCCCTTCCTGTGCCGCGCGCTGGGGGAGGCGCCTCTTCTCTGTGCCTAAAGAGCTCTATACAAAACAGGGGAAATAAAAAAGAAAAAAAAAAAAAAGACACACTTCATCGACAGGAGCGCACAGGACACTCTTTTTTTCTTTTTTTGGTTCTTTTTTCAACCTGTGGAGTTTGAAAGAGTATAATGTTTGAATAATATTGTCTCTGTTCGGACGTTGCTGCTTTAATGACTTCGAAGGATCAGCATCCCTTCATCTCATCCGGTCGATGGGACGGGAAACGACGCAGGCGAAGATCCAGCGCCGCCGTGTGCCTACGCGTGTCAAAAAAAAAAAAGCAGAAACCACCCGCACAGGGGCGAGCGACACCCCCAGTGTAGCCCTGCGTCTGCACGTGAACGACGGGACGTATTCGGCGTAAAAAAAAAAAAAAAACTCAACAAAAAAACGGTGCTTCTGGGCATCGATGCAAACGGATTTGTCTTTTCCTTTGTGAGCGTGTGCATGCATGTGCGTGTGAACTAGAGAACCAGGGAATAGGAACGGGATCGGATGGAAAACACCGAAGGACGACCATGGTTTCATCAGCTAACGGCAGGGACCCGCCTCAAGAGGAAACTGCAGTAAAGACGAAAAAAAATTCTATATGATCGAAGTATTTATATATTTAAAAAAACCAAAAAAAAGTCTAGCTTTAGTATTTATAACACTAGACCTTATAGCCCATCTTTATTCTATTAGAACTTTATTTAAGCACAAATATATCCATTACCAATGTACTATATAGTGGTAATGTATTATATACTACTCTCCTAAAGCATGGAGACACGCACATACACACACTTACACACACAAACGACGATCGTAGAAGGAAGTAGTAGCATCATACCTCATTCGGTCCTACCGTTATCCTCTTCTTGTCATTAGGCGCATCCCATTTTATCGATCCGACACTTCTGTTCGATTTTCCTCGCCGTTCGATCAGTTATTTTTTGAAGATCCATAGCTGATTTCTTTCGCTCGTGAGCTTCAGTTAGGATTTGGTGTAAATAAGAGCTGAGGATTCAAGACCTGTTCATTTCTATGGTTTTATTCTTTTTTTTATTTATTTTTTTTATTAAAAAGTTCCTATTGTTTTGTTTTTTTCTTTCCTGATTCTTCCTTGATGTTTGATAGATGATTACACACATATACACCATTAGTTGGTTTTGCTGGTAGGTTTTTAGTCACTTGCTTTTTATTTATTTATTTATTTATTTATTACGATTCTTCTTCTTCTTCTTCTTCTTCTTCTTCTTTTTCTGTGGTGGTTGGAAGTATTGATAAACTTTTGTCTGCACTTCTGATATTATTTATTTAAAAAAAAAAATACGTAAAAAAAATATAATCTAACCGTGCCCCGTGCCTAACTGTTCTGGTTCTGAAACTTTGGTCCGTAAGACAGTTCGGCTCCGTTTCGCCAGCTGTGGCTCAGAACCGCTGATAAGTGAAATATGAAGCAGAACCTTCTAGATGCTCTCGTCACCTTTTGTGTATAAAAGTCCTCCTGAGAACGATTGTGCTGGTGAAACATTTCTTCCCCACCCTCCCATCGTGTAGCGCTATATTCGTTTTTTTGGGGTCATGAGATTTTTGTATCTAATCTTTCCGAATAAAACGCCCCGAAGCGGGTCGACTCCTACCCTTAAACTTAGCCATAGACATGGACAAGCCATACACACCCTGTCCTTCTTACGGGCTTTAGGAGCGTAGGAATGTATATATTTCTATTAGAAACCACCGAAACACGTACCTGGCGAAAGGAAAGGCTCAGTGTTTAACCGTGTGGGAAACCTCAGCGTATGGAGAAATGTTGTGAATGTTAATATTGTTAAGAAGACAATTATTCTATTCGAAATATGACTATAATTGTAATTATCATTGCTTTCATTTTCTCGATGCTATGATTCTTGATTGATCAGAAATTTCTTTCATTTTGTGAATATGAGTTTACTATTATTCCAGAAAGTTTAAATAATTGGACAAATTAATAAATAGATATATGCTAACCTTTCACAGCAGTTTCCTTATTCCTTTTTTTTTTGCAATCAGAAATACAACAATAATGGTATGGAAGCTCCAACGCCACTGATCATACAGACATTTATAGTGTGTGAATTTATTTAGATGGAGTTTGAGGTCCATGACAGTCACAATAGAAACAGAGTGCAGGTTCGAATCCCAACGATGCCACAGGTTGACTTTTTTTGAAAGATTACCACTTTATTCGTGTATTGCTACGACTTTAAGCCGTAATCTTTAGATTTTTTATGATTTTTTTTAAACCTGGGATATTCGAAGAAAGAATTTCATTGTACTGGAAAGTATATATGACAAGCGAAAGCCGCTTTCTTTCTTTTTCTTTCAATTTTGAGTTTTTATCTTCTTAAAGACCTGTTCTTTAAAATATTCCGACACGGCTTTCAACATCATCATTTTCTTTTTTTTTTTAAGGAGGCCTCGCCATAACGTATTGATCATCTGACGGTCTTCACGTGACCCGAATCCCCAGGGCACTGAATTTCAGAAAGCAGCAAAATGTTCATGGTCTCCACCCTTCAGTGTAGTGTGATCGAAGCCCAGGGTTCTCAAACGCTGTCAATCACAGGGACGCTAACCAATCCAGGAGCTTAAATATGTGGAAGAGGGCAGATAGCAAGTTTCTCCAAATCTATTACACTGCCTTTGGGTAAGATGAAACAGTTGACTGGCTTTGTAGTGTCCCAGAGGAAGATCTTTTACCTCCTCGACCATTGATGGAAGCTGACAATACACACTGGGGGAAAATATGATGCCCAAAACTGTGCCTAAATCTTTTAGTTGACAAAAGATATCGTAGAAATTTCACTTTAGTTAAATGCTGAAGCTGAGGATTTTTCTGTAAGAAATTTCAAGTCAGGAGTGTAAACATTTATCATCATTTATATGTTTATTCAGCTTTAGATTGTTAGCATCTTAGTATACCGCTAGCATCAAACATACATACTGGGGTTCAATTCTGTGCAGTATCTCTATTTAAAATAAAATATTACATCAGTTCATCTAGAAGAGGATGAGCGCTGAGATGATCGGGATGGTTCTTCATCAATCATTTTCATATAAATGAAAACCTAAAACATGTATCAACTTTCACACGAGTTTCAAATGTTAATGCTCATATCAAAAACATTAAAATCACACACAAAAACGCCGTTTCATGCTAACATGAGGAACAACTTATGAGAACTTTGTTGCAAGGTGTCGTTTGTGAATAAAAAAAAAAAAGTGTGATGTATTGAATTTGGATAATTTCTTCATTTCAGGAGTCATTTTTCTGCCAAAGAAATAAGTCCCAGCCCCTCACTGGAAAGTAACTTGCGCTTGCTAATATTTTCATCGCAAGTGTAGTTCACCCCAGATTCAGCAGAGGGCAGCAAACATACCGCTAACATTCAACGTCTTTGGACAAGAAAACGAAATCTTTGTGACAAAAATGTTTTCTTCTTTCAGTGTTTTTATGATCACAGTGTCCCCGTACGCATGTCCTTTTTCGGTATGAAATATCCTGTCCTTCACCTTTCACATGTAAAATAAGTTTATAGAGCAAAGCACTTCAGACTACTGCAGGTACCTGAGGAGTGGCTAAATCCTAGACACAATATTTATTGCTTATTTGTTCGCTGTTGCTGCAAATTTTTGTTGTTCTTGGCATAAAGAGGGACGAAAACCAGACAGACAGACTTTTTATATTAATAATAGAAGTAAGACTAAACTCCATGTTTCAGAAGGCACCAGTTTCTAAAACCTGCAGTACATTTTCCTAATCGGTGGATAAAACAAAAAGACACACTACATCTTCTCAAAGCCATTGTATCGTCCAATATGGTGAGACATCATATACACTTAGGCCCAGAAATATTTGGACAGTGACAAGTTTTTTATTTTAGCTGTTTACCGAAACATTTTCGAAATACAGTTATATAATAAATATGGGCTTAAAATGCAGACGCTCAGCTGATGGTATTCACATCAAAATTGAAAAAAGGGTCTAGGAATTACAGCGTCATAATATGTAGCTGCCTCTTTTTCAAGGCACCAAAAGTAATTGGACAATTGCCTCAAAAGCTATTTCAGGGGCTGCATGGGCTGTTGCCTCATTAATCATTTATCAATTGAGCAGATAAAAGGTCTGGAATCGAATTTCTGTTTGGTAGCTGTTAAATTCCAAACCCACAATAAAAGTGAAACAGATCATCATTAGGATGAAAAAACATGGTAAAGAAAAAACACTTCACAGCATCCGCCGAAGTGAAGAACACGCTGCAGGAAGTAGGTGCATCAGTATCCAAGTCTACCATAAAGAGTCAACCTTCTTCTTCTTCTTCCAGCTTCTACCATTAGGGGTCGCCACAGCGGATTATCCGTCTCCATACCCCCCGGTCTTCTACATCTGCCCCTTTCACCCTAACCATCTGCATGTCTTCCCTCACCACATCCATAAACCACCTCTTTGGTCTTCCTGGTGGCTCCATCCTCAGCATTCTCCTTTCGATATACCATATGTCCCTCCTCTGCACATGTCCAAACCATCTCAATCTCGCCTCCCTCACCTTGTCTCCAAAACGTCCTACATGCGCTGTCCCTCTAATAAACTCATTTCTAATCCTGTCACTCCCAACGAACATCTCATAAAAAGACGACTTCAAGGGAGCAAATACAGAGGGTTCACCACAAGGTGCAAACCATTAATCAGCCTTAAAAATAGAAAGGCCAAATTAGACTTTGCCAAAAAATCTTTGAAAGAAGCCGGCCAGTACTGGAACAGCATTCTTTCGACAGATGAAGCTAAGATCAACCTGTACCAGAATAATGGGAAAAAGAAAGTATGGCGAAGGCTTGGAACAGATCATGATCCAAAGAACACCATATCCTCTGTAAAAACATTGTAGAGGCGCTATGATGGTATGGGCATGCATGGCTACCAATGGCACTGGGTCAATAGTGTTGGTTGATGATGTGACAGAAGACAGAAGCTGGATGAATTCTAAAGGGTATAGGGATATACTTTCTGCTCAGAATTCAGCCAATGACCCAAAACATACTGCTAAAGCAACCCAGGAGTTTTTTAAGGCAAAGAAGTGGAATATTCTGCAATGGCCAAGGCAATCACCAGATCTCAACCCAATCCAGCATGCATTTTACTTGCTTAAGACAAAACTTATGGCAGAAAGACCCACAAACAAACAACAACTGAAGACAGCTGCAGTAAAGGCCTGTCAAAGCAACACAAAGTAGGAAATCCAGCATTGTGATGTCCATAGGTTCAAGACTTCAGGCAGTCGTTTCCTCCGAAGGATTTTCAACAAAGTATTAAAAATGAAAATTTTATTTACGGTAATGTTAATTTGTCCAATTACTTTTGAGCCCTGAAATGAGGTATCTTTGTATTTAAATGGTTGCAGTTCCCAAATGTATCATAGAATATTTTTGTTTAACCCCCTCTAATTAAACCTGAAATTCTGCCCTTCAATTGCATCTCAGTTGTTTCATTTTAAATCTGATGTGTTGGCCTGTGTAGCCCAAATCATGACGATTGTGTCACTGTCCAAATATTTCTGGGCCTACCCGTATAGCTGTTTTTACATAGACGTTTAACCGATTCAACGGTTTTGCTAATTAATCAGCTATTGGAAAAAATCCATACAGATTTTTCCTGCTTCAGGTTCCGCTGTCATTACCGAAAGTGGCCTCTAGAGGCATACCACTGAAATGTATTATTTATAAAATTATTTTTACTAATTAATATATTCATATTTCAATTAGCACCTTTGATTCAGAACCATTTTTTTATGTTTGCAATAAAGTTCAGCGCTATTGACCATGGAGTGTTATGTTTGTTTTCTAATCCAGTATACATTTTAAAAAAATATCGGTTTATTAATCGCTTATCGGCAAGTACGCTCCAACCTAGCTATTATTATTGTAAAATCCATCGATCGACCTCTACATAGAAGTAAATAAAATGGGCCAGTATCAATATATATTCATTCATTCATTCATTCATTTATTCATTTTCTCCCGCTTATCCGTAATTCGGGTCGCGGGGGCAGCAGTCTAAGCATTCGCCCCCGCCTTCGACTGCTGCCCAATCCCCACAGCACCGTCCCTTACGGTCCCTCCTGCAGGTGGTAAACCCACGGGAAGGCGGCCCCACGTCACTCCGACGTCACGGACCTTGATATTTCTCTTGTAAGGGACCCCCGGAGCATAGAGGGTTAAGGGCCTTGCTCAAGGGCCCAAGAGTGGCAGCTTGGCGATACCGGGGCTTGAACCCCAGACCTTCCGATCGGCAACCCAGCGCCTTAACCGCTGGAGCCACCACTCCCCCTATCAATATATATACACGTGTAAAAAAGTGCAGGAAAAAATTCTAACCTAGGGAGAAAAGGATAAAAGATAATTTTACAACTAATTTTAACGCTACTTAATCATTTGCAGGACTTCAATTTTTATACGAAAGCTCTGCCATTTTTTTATTTCTATTAGCTCGCAAAATCTACAAAAACTTTTCCCTAGTTACATGCAGCATCTACTTAACTATATGAGAACTCGGAAAATAGGTCCAGTCTCGAAGTGGTGGAAAAAACCCTCAAAGATATCAATCACCTTAATCAATTCTGGGTTTTGTCTCTGTGCTGTTTTATGGAGCATGACAATAAAGCAAGAGCACTGGCATATGCACAATGCAAAGAGCACTTGAGATTGACATAAAAAGCTGTTACCTTACAAAAACCACTAATTGATGATTCTATTCAGAAAAAGGCTTTGATTAGCTAGGCAGCATAAAGATGGACTCGGGGGCAAAGGTCATATGGTCTAATGAGTCCAGATTTGCCTTGTTCCAGAGTGGTGCATCAGGGGCCAAAAAAGAGAGGCAGATACAGTGATGCAAAGATCATGCCAGTCTACTGTACAGTACAAGCCTGTGGGGGCAGTGTAATGATCTGGGGTCGCTCAGTTGGTCAAATCTAAATTCAGCAAGGTTATGCATCCAAAATACGGGTCAGCTGAATATACTGAATATGCTGAATAATCAGTTTTTTACATTAAAATATTTTTTTCTTCCCTAATAGCATGGGCATTTTTTTTCCCAAGATGACAGCACCAGGATTCATTGGGATCTAATCCATGTGTGCCATTTTCACACATGGATTCACCACCACACAGTCCAGACCTAATCCCATTGAGAATCTTTAAGAATTCACAAAAGACTTTACACTGTAGTCTGATGTAAACTGTAGTAATCTGATAATGTAATCTGATGTAATTTCGATGTTATAAATGTATGCAAGTGAATATGCCTGTATGCTGATTGGCCTCAAGAAAGAAATTACTCATTAAAAGGTAAAAAGTTAAAGGATTAAAGGAGAATGTCCTAGTTTTCCATTTTCAGAAAAAAATTAGGAGGTGTTGGAGGTCAGAGAGCTGAAAATTTGGTGTCCAGAAGTAAATGAACTTTTGTCACGTGCCGTGTCATTTTCGTTTTGTAAAGATGAACTAATCCGGATTCATCCGAGTTAATTAACCCTATCCTTTATATGACTCCCGATTCATTAATCCTTTATTTACTCCGATCACTTGAGTCCTTGGTTATCTTGCTACTAACAACAACATGTATAAATACAAACTGTAATTTCCACCATTTAGTTGTTCATAAGTTGTTGTTAGCAAGTAAATGTAGCAACAAGACTGAGTTGTTCAGGACACTTCCTGTATAGGCGGAAACACAAAACTCAAAATCACGAGTCTCGCTGATCCTCCTGTACCGTGGGATTCAGCAGATCCGTTAGACTCGTAGCACAGAGCAAATCAGCTGGATCTGAGAGACTTGTGAGTGAAATAAATGAGTCCAAGGATTTTGTGAATTCTAAGGATTCAGTGAGTGCCCTCTAGTGGATGCAGGCAGAATCCCAAGTTACTCAAGGGACTCGCAAGCCTCGGATCCATTCACTGAGTGATTCAGAAAGATTTAAATCCGTACACGGATTTGGACCGGGTAATGTCAGACAATATTTTTACGGACCGGGTCTTTAAGGTGTGGCAGATAAACACAACAAAATAAAATGATACGACCAGCATAAAAACTGAGATTTTCTAAATATATTAATAAATGTGAATCCACTGTGTTGTTTTTTGTTCATTTTGCTCACTTGGGGGTTTAAATTAAATTTAGCGGTAATGTATTATGTGTTAGGGCCCGGAGCAGCCCCTTTAAAAAGGTAGAGGATGGAGGTAAGACATATGATAGAGCCATCATGACATGCACCAAGAGTGAGTCATAGACAGATGTGAAGGAGAGAATCCAGCAGTTTTCCAAAATAAAACCATTCAGAATCAGATAATAAATTAAACGGAAATAATGTAAGTAATGTGTTCTTTCGGTGCGGCCCGGTATCAATTGCCCGGGGGTTGGAGACCACTGGTCTAAAAGACCAGTGTGCAGTATATGAAGTTTGTTCCTTTAGTTGTGCACTATCGCTACGAGACTAATGTTATGTGATCATGAGTAATGGATGACCATTTTTTTCTATTGCTATAAATATCTTTGTATAACTACATGTTTGATGTCTCACACACACGACGATGCGGTTTGGGTCAAAATGTGACCTGTGCTATTCCTATTAAAGTATAAATCTATCCTCAGCATGTATCCGAACAGTGTAGTGTTATTAATCAGCCATCTTACAACAACAAAACTCACTTTTAAAGATCTTTCTGCAACTTCAGATTTCCGTTCCCTTCCTGTTATTAAGGCCTGTCTCGTTAAAGAATAATTTCGTTGATGCAAAAAACCAAAAAAAAAAACAATAAAATTCTTACATGTTAGTAATGTTCACCTTGTAGCTCCAGTATAAATCCAGTATTAAAGTAACTAAATCAATTGAGTTTTTGCTGAACGCAGAGCGTAAAGGTCACTTCTTTTTTGAGAAAACCTCTGATAGTGTTGTGTTTGTGGTGTGTGTATTAAAAAGAAAAAATAAAATTATTTCGAGTCTCTGAGCGGAGTTACTGTCGAGCTCTGCGTCTTCTCTTCATCATCATCGCCAAGGAAAAGGAGAGGAAACATCCCGAGCAAGCAGCCTATGGTGACGCCGATCCCCTTCCCCTGCACACAAGCACAAGTTATAACTATACACATGCATACACACACACACACACACACATACATACATACATACATACATACACATATATATATATATAGTTTTGTTTTTTTTTTGTCTGAAGATTGGCCTCTGCCTCATGTACCGGAAGAGGCAAGCGCTCCACACCCAACCACCAGCAGGAGGACAAGAAGGCATGGCGTCCTAAAGAGACTAATTACAGTGGCAGCTCCTCCCTGTCTTCAAGGCCGCCGGGAGGACAGTGAGGGGAGAACCTTTTGGTTCCAGACTAATGGTGGTTTTGGCCCCTATTCCCTTTTACTACAGGCAAAGACAGCAGATGCGGAAGCGGAATTTCCGGCAGACCTTCGCAACGCCACGTAAAGGTGGGAGTCTCCTCGGCCTTGCGATGGCGACCTGGGCAGAGTCAATCCGCCTGTCGGGTCCTGAGGCATCAGAGCATGGCGGGAACGCCCAGCTTCAGTCCTTCTCCCGCTTCAGCCACTCTTCACCCCCTTTCCTGGGCACCAGAACACTTTTCCCCTTTTTACTTTCAGTTTGAACCACCAATAAAGACACTGTATTCTATGATGTGAGATTCCCGTGTCTGTGTTCAGTCCGAATGCAGCGGCGGGTCGCTACAATATAAATATATGCACATACACACACACAAACAAAATCACAGATGGTGATTAAAAAGGGTTAAGTCGTGATTTGTAACACGCTAACAAATGGCAGCAGAAGGCTGCACGCAGAGCCACAGGGAGCACCAACCTTCATAAGTCAGTGTGCTAAAAGACATTGTCCTGTGTACATCTGGAGCTGTGCAACCGGAGCTCTCCTCACATGCAAGTATTTTCGTCTGACACATGATCTCACTTCCACCCCCCACACTACTTGCCAGATTTGGCTCCTGCGGACGTTGCCCTCTTCCTGAAGATGAAGGGTCGCCGTATTTTGACACCATTGTGGAGATCCGGCTGCAGGACACATTCCAGAAGTGGCAGGAACGCTGTATTGCTGTGCAAGGGGACTATTTTGAAGGTATCTCACAAAAGTGAGTACACCCCTCACATTTTTGCAACCATTTTATTGTATCTTCTCAAGGGACAATACTATAGAAATGAAACCTGGATAAATTTTAGAGTAGTCAATGTGCAGCTTGTACAGTACCTTCGGGCCGTACGTCCTATTCATCATGTTCATGTTTTTGTCTGTTTGACAGGACCATACAAATTTGTGTATCTTGTATTAGAGCAGTTATAATTTGGTGCTTTGAATACAATTCTCTCATACTGACCACTGGATGTTCAACATGGCACCTCATGGTAAAGAACTCTTTGAGAATTTGGGAATTAGAATCGTTGCTGTTCACAAAGATGCCCGAGGATATAAGAAAATCAGTTACACCCTGAAACTAAGTTACAGTGCCGTGGTCAGGGTCATACAGAGGTTTTCCAAGACGAGTTCTACTCGGAACAGACATCGCAAGGGTCCATCAAAGAAGTTGAGTCATCATGCTGTGCGTCAGGTGCAGAAGCTGCTTCAAAAAACAGACGCATGAGTGCTGCAGCATTGCTTTAGAGGTTGCAAAAATGGAAGGTCCGCTTGTCAGTGCTCAGACCGTACGTCACACACCGCAACAAGTCGGTTTGCAGGCTATCATCCCAGAAGGAGCCTCTTCTGAAGCTGCTCACAAGAAAGACCGCAAGAGGTTTGCTGAAGACGACCTGTCCAAGGGCATGAATTACTGGAACCGTGTCCTGTGGTCTGATGAGACTAAGATAAACTTGTTTGGCTCAGATGGTGTCCTGCACATGTGACAGTGAGAAGACAGGTTGTCCAAGGTCATGAATTACTGGAACCGTGTCCTGTGGTCTGATGAGACTAAGATAAACTTGTTTGGCTCAGATGGTGTCCTGCACATGTGGCAGTGAGAAGTACTTACTAAGTGTGAGCTGAGTCTGGTCTGCCACATGTCAGCCTGTTTGGGTGTAAGATCAGGAATCTGCATCCCCAAACGTGCAGCTAGAGCCTCCACATATCCTGCTAACCTACACACACACACACACACACACACAAACACACAAACATTGCATATTACTCACATTACCGGGTATATTCATTGTGTGTGTATGGGTTTTTTGTTTTGTGCGAATGTGTGTGTGTGTTCAAATACTTACCCAAGTCCAGCCAGGTCAGAAACCAAGTTTCCCAACGCCGCAGCTGCAACCAGAACACACTGTTAGTCACCACGCACACACACAATCACACACATTCATTCAGCAGACAAGAAACACAGACACAGATGAAGAATGGTGTTCGTATATTTCAACATCACAGCCTCTAGTATCATTCTAGACTTCTGCTGTCTATGTTTGGGTCACACCATGAATATGTGCACCGTTAGAAAAGACTCTGAGACTGGTTATAATTTTAGACGCCAGTGTTTATACTACACACAGTAAAAATGCGGGTGGAAGCAGTTTGGGCTGGAAGACTTGTGTTGTGCTTACATGGCATGTTTACCACCTCAGCGATCTTTCCACTTCACCCCCATGTTCTTAAATGGTTATTAACCCATGTCTGATTATACCGGTGTACACAGCTTTGCGTTTCTGTTGTTCAGCCAAGTCTTTTCTGTTTCTTTGCCCGGTCCATGTATAATCGCAAGAAGAGAAAATAACCCCTTTAGGATTTTTTACTCATATAAAAGTCATATATGACTATGGTGTTGAAGGTCTTGCTCAAAGGCCCAGGAGTGGCAGCTTGTTGTGGCTGGGATTTGAACTCATGACCTTCGATCCAAAGCCCAATGCCTTAACCACTAAGCTACAAGCTCTCTAGGACCGGGCGGTACTATAAATGGGGTGTATTTTATAGCAATACCGAACCTTGGTGTTCGGCACTCGTCGCATGCTCAGCGCTCGACACCAAATCTCGCTAGGAAACTTCAGTCTCGTGGTAAAACAGATGAATGAGGAGTCTCATGTCAGCTTGTAAACAGTGAGACAGAGTGCCCTACAAAGTGTTCTCTTTTGTGCTTCCTGTGCATTTTAAGCCTAAATCATGGGTGGTTAAAAATGCTATCAAGAAGCCAGGAAAGGATAGCAATAAGGCTAAAAAGCAATTAGGGAAAGCCACAATGGAAGTTTACAAATGAGGTCATAGCCAATGAGGGCAGTATAAATGTGACTCAAATCGCTACAAAATTCCTCCCTCAAGCAGCAAGTGTTGCTAAAGTGAAGTGAAGTGTGTGGTGAGTTTGCCAAGTAAAATTTTTAATTTTGGGAAACTTTCTGTAATTTCTTTATTTCTTATAAAGTACAGTACTGCATTAAAAAATACTTGTTCGGTACTCGTCAGTTTCAGCACTCGGCACAAGTTCCCGTAAAGAACTACCAACGAGTACCAATCACATTCTTATGAGTAAGAAATATTTAGTGATTACGTTATTTGTTTTCTCATTTTTAAAACAAAAAAGTCATGAACACGTATATAGTTATAGACGCCCGAACGAGAGACTGTGGGCCAAAGTTGGCCATGTATATATGAGAAGAAGGAAAAACAACATTTACCATTTTTTCCTTTTTTTGTTTTGTTTTGTTTTGAATTTAAACTGCAAAATTAATTAAAATTCAATGCAAGGAAATATGTCTTATCCAAAGGACCAGCTTTGTGTCTTTCATTAGAGATCACGGATATTACAACCATATGGCTGTATTGGTTTTAGCCTGAATATCTGTATTAGACCCTGAACTTAATTGTACTATAAATAGGATTGTTTCTATGTTTTAATTGTACTATAATTGTTCGTGAATTTTAATACTTTATTAGTTAAGCAGATTACAGTGTAACATTCTAGATTTATTAATTTATAAATATTTTTTAATTATAAATCGAGGGACCCATGACAACTTTTATTTTAATCAAATACAGCTTGTTGTATCATGACATTTACTTTCGGACCACGGCACTCATTCAAGTTAGATTTTTGGCCCCTTTATACTAAAAAGTTTTGGCCAACTTTGGTATGTAATGTGCAGGGTACTAGTAAGGACCCTGGCTCACTATACATTGGTACACAAGTTACCCATTGGCATTTATCAACACCAGGCAGTCTGAAATGTAATGAAATGTAATGCACTGTAAAAAGATCAAATGTATTATAAATCATATCTATCTTTTTAGCCTCATTACTATAGCTTGAATTGTTGTCTAAGCACAGTACATGTGTGTAACAAACAGTACCTGCCATTGTCGATATTCCAAAAGTCACTCCGATGGACAGCTCAATCTGGGTTCCCTGTAAACCCACACAAATGATAAAATTTATTTTTTACAAATTTCTAACATACATCCCGACTAGTTAAAGGGGCCAATCCCTGATCCAGAATCAGTTCCTTTTTAAACCCTGATAACTCTGTAATCACGTCAACACCCAAATCAGCTTCTGGAACTTGTGAATTACCAGAAGCACTGAACCATTTAGAGACTCATACCACTTACTGCGGCGATCATGATGGCGTTGTCCAGGAAGCCAAAGCCGACGAATGGGAGCGTGTTGTGAAGGAGCACTAAAAAGGGGAAAAACAAAAAACAAAACAAGCATGTCAGTGTACTTGAACAACAGATTGATATGTAGATTGTTTTCTCCTCGCTAAACTGTTTTTCATGCACGTTTTCCCACCACCGCTGCTGCTACGAGAATATTACGTATTTAAAACACAGAGGCCTGAGAGTCAGAATACAGATTAACATGGCAGAGGTAGACCAGGTGACCAGGTGAAGTTCTCCTCCAGATAAACACCAAGGAATTTTGTTGCCTTTTGACTTGACATTTGGGAAGATATTTAAAATAAATATCTTCCCAAATGTCAAGTCAAAAGGCAACAAAATTCCTTGGTGTTTATCTGGAGGAGAACTTCACCTGGTCACTCAATACCAGCTTCATCAGCAGGAAAGCTGAGCAGCATCCTGAGAAGGCTGAGGAAAGTCAATCTCCCGCCCCCTATCCTGAACATGTTGTACAGAGGGGACCACTGAGTTGAGAAGCTGCATCACTGCCTGGTTTGGGGTTCACTGATTTACTGGTCACAAACAATTATGTGATTTGTGTATCTCTCCACGTCTTGTGCTGCCTGGTGCACTGGTGACTTTTTCTGCACTGTTTGCACTTGATGCACTTTAAGTGGCGAGGACAACTTACTTTAGTCCTTGACTCTGTGTTGTGTAGTGTAGCTCTATGTTTTGTGATGTAGCCCTTATGTTTTGTGATGTAGCCTTTATGTTTTGTGATGTAGCCTTTATGTTTTGTGATGTAGCCTTAATGTTGTGTGACGTAGCTCTACGTTGTGTGACGTAGCTCTATGTTGTGTTTTGAGCTTTATGTTGTGATGTAGCTCTATTTTGTGTGACGTAGCTGTATGTTGTGTGACGTAGCTCTATGTTGTGTGACGTAGCTCTATGTTGTGTGACGTAGCTCTATGTTGTACTTTGAACTTTATGTTGTGATGTAGCTATATTTTGTGTGACGTGGCTCTATATTGTGTGACGTAGCTCTATGTTGTGGGACATAGCTCTATGTTGTGGGACGTAGCTCTATGTTGTGGGACGTAGCTCTATGTTGTGGGACGTAGCTCTATGTTGTGGGACGTAGCTCTATGTTGTGGGACGTAGCTCTATGTTGTATTTTAAGCTTTATGTTGTGATGTAGCTCTATTTTGTGTAACGTGGCTCTATTTTGTGTGATGTAGCTCTATTTTGTGTGACATAGCTCTATGTTGTGTGACGCAGCTCTATGTTGTGTGACGTAGCTCTATGTTGTGTGACGTAGCTCTATGTTGTGCGATGTAGCTCTATGTTGTGTGATGTAGCTCTATGTTGTATTTTGAGCTTTATGTTGTGATGTAGCTCTATGTTGTGTGACGTAGCTCTATGTTGTGTGATGTAGCTCTATGTTGTATTTTGAGCTTTATGTTTTGATGTAGCTCTATTTTGTGTGATGTAGCACCAGGGTTTTAGAGAAACGTCTTATTTCACAGTGTACTGTGTCAGATATATATGGGTAAAATGACAATAAAGCTTCTTGACTTGACTCAATTTAGCTGTTTAAAATACAATTTGTGTAAGTTTGTTTCATCATAAACATCATTGTAAGTGTGCAACAGATCTCACCATATCTTAGTTGATTGGTGCTGGGTGGTGAAGACTCCAGTTTCTCTAAAGAGAAAAGGAAAAAAAATTGAATAATACAATAATTTATTCAAAATCAAAGCAAAGCAATTCTTCGAACTTTCACACAACCGTATGATCATCATGCGCTCCGCATGACTTGTAAACATTCGGATGAATCACGGCATTGACGCGGCAAACAAACGCATGATTTAAGCCTTAATGAAGTCACTGTTCTGATTGTTCATCTGTGAAGGTTTAATATTCTATTATCATGTGATTTATTAATATCATGCAGGTGTGTCCAAAAAATAGAGCCAAGACATCTTTTATAAAATGGGCAGAACACACGTTCTCTCTCTATATTTCTATTTTACATGCACACTTAAGGCTGATTAATTAGAGTTAAAAGATTTTCCACAGCACAGTTCCAGCACAAATCTCCAAAGGAATTCTCGAACCAATTATTTGGGCTTTTTTTTTTTTTTCCATCTTCTCATTGCAATGCAGCAGTGTCATATGTTTTTATTTCTACAATCAAAATGTCTACGTTTCATATCAGTGATCATGTTACAAATTGTATTATAATTTTGTAAGGTAATATTTCCAAATCAGTTATTCAACCAGGAGCGATTGAACAAGTGTCATATCTAGATGTTGACATATGTCACTATGTCAGTAAAAAAAAAATAAAAATTGTCCTTCAACAAAGCTTTTGTTCATCATGTACTGGTATGTAACTCAACGGTCTCTTAGACATCACAGAGATCTATATATGCGTTCTCTCTGACAAAAAACTTCTCTGTGTGATTGGTTTCCAATTTACGATATAATATTAGCGTTGCAACGACGTAATCTTAATTTCTAAATGATCACAGAGTCAAAGCATTTTTTTTTCCTGCTGACATTTGCTTTTGAAGTCAGGTGTTCACGTGAGCGGGATATGCTAATCAATCAACAACAATGGCTAGCGGAAAAAGCAGAAAAACTCAAAAGCCTCCGGCATCATTTAAATCGCATGTAGGGAAGTGTTTCCCTGTGTAACTTATCTTGTAATAAATGGAAAGGAAATTCTATTTGTGTACTTCTTTTTTTTTTTTGCTGATATAAAAAATGATCTGATCCGTGACTCAGAAACTGTAATGTGATCCGAACCGTGAGTTTTGTGATCAGTTGCAACACAATATTATATTATATTATATTATATTATATTATATTATATTATATTATATTATATTATATTAAAGAAACTGAGCCTTTAGATAACATGAGGGAGTGAATAAAAGAGCTGGAGAGACAGATAGCTAATAATATCACACTCAACTTTTCTTTCAATCTTTGAAATAATCAAATAAAGAATAATTAATGTTAATAAATAAAAGATTAAATATACATATATAATATACATATAAGAGCTTGTCTACAAAGGAAGTAAATTATTTGATAAGTTGTTACCTTTGCTCCATTTCTATCATGGCTTCTATGCTATGAAGAAAAAAGTATAATAAATGAGCTCTTAATGAAATGATCTGTGAAGTACAGACTGATTCATGTTTGTCTGTGGTGGAAATTCAGTGATACATATCCAGAGCTGAAATTTCTGAGGTAATCATGATGCTATAAGTATTTTAATTGATGTCACTAATTGTAACTATAACACTATGAAGCGTGAGCTAGTAGTTTTTGTCATTGTACATCAGACAGCACAATGTGGGCAAAATGTGACAGCATCAGGCCCATACGTTAATTATATTATGATGCAAATATTAAACATATAATAAGGTCTATCTTTTAGCCATTGAACTTTGTTTTTATTGTACATAAATACAGTGGGTACGGAAAGTATTCAGACCCCCTTAAATTTTTCACTCTTTGTTATATTGCAGCCATTTGCTAAAATCATTTAAGTTCATTTCTTTTCCTCATGAATGTACACACAGCACCCCATACTGACAGAAAAACACAGAATTGTTGACCTTTTTGCAGATTTATTAAAAAAGAAAAACTGAAATATCACATGGTCCTAAGTATTCAGACCCTTTACTGTGACACTCAAATATTTAACTCAGGTGCTCTCCATTTCTTCTGATCATCCTTGAGATGGTTCTACACCTTCATTTGAGTCCAGAAATTTTTGATTATACTGATTGGACTTGATTGGGAAAGCCACACACCTGTTTATATAAGACCTTACAGATCACAATGCATGTCAGAGCAAATGAGAATCATTAAGGTCAAAGGAACTGCCTGAAGAGCTCAGAGACAGAATTGTGGCAAGGCACAGATCTGGCCAAGGTTCCAAAATTTTTTTTGCTGCACTTAAGGTTCCTAAGAGCACAGTGGCCTCCATAATCCTCAAATGGAAGATGTTTGGGATGACCAGAACCCTTCCTAGAGCTGGCCGTCCGGCCAAACTGAGCTATCGGGGGAGAAGAGCCTTGGTGAGAGAGGTAAAGAAGAACCCAAAGATCACTGTGGTTGAGCTCCAGAGATGCAGTCGGGAAATGGGAGAAAGTTGTAGAAAGTCAACCATCACTGCAGCCCTTCACCAGTGGGGCTTTATAGCAGAGTGGCCCGACGGAAGCCTCTCCTCAGTGCAGGACACATGAAAACCCGCATGGAGTTCTCCAAGATGGTGAGAAATAAGATTCTCTGGTCTGATGAGACCAAGATAGAACTTTTTGGCCTTAATTCTAAGCGGTATGTGTGGAGAAAACCAGGCACTGCTCATCACCTGTCCAGTACAGTCTCAACAATGAAGCATGGTGGTGGCAGCATCATGCTGTGGGGGTGTTTTTCAGCTGCAGGGACAGGACGACTGGTTGCAATCAAGGAAGAGATAAATGCGGCCAAGCACAGGGATATCCTGGACGAAAACCTTCTCCAGAGTGCTTTGGACCTCAGACTGGGCTGAAGGTTTACCTTCCAACAAGACAATGACCCTAAGCACACAGCTAAAATAACGATGGAGTGGCTTCACAACAACTCCGTGACTGTTCTTGAATGGCCCAGCCAGAGCAATGACTTAAACCCAATTGAGCATCTCTGGAGAGACCTAAAAATGGCTGTCCACCAACGTTTACCGTCCAACTTGACAGAACTGGAGAGGACCTGCAAGAAGGAATGGCAGAGGATCCCTGAATCCAGGTGTGAAAAACTTGTTGCAGCCTTCCCAAAAAGACTCATGGCTGTATTAGATCAAAAGGGGGCTTCTACTAAATACTGAGCAAAGGGTCTGAATACTTAGGACCATGTGATATTTTAGTTTTTCTTTTTTAATAAATCTGCAACAGTGTCAACAATTCTGTGTTTTTCTGCCAATATAGGGTGCTATGTGTACATTCATGAGGAAAATAAATGAACTTAAATGATTTTAGCAAATGGCTGCAAAATAAAAAAGAGTGAAAAATTTAAGGGGGTCTGAATACTTTCCGTACCCACTGTAAATATGCTTAATTCAAAAAAATCTGTAAAATTTTATTTCTAAATATTCTGAAATCATACATTAGGGGAACCATTAGAACATTCATTTTAATATAATGCAGTTTGATAAAAATTTAATTTCCATTAAAATTTTATTTAATTTCGGCCCACAGCCCACAATCAATCAATTACTTATATCACTGAACAGAACACCTCAACAATTATGGATCTGTAATGATTGGACATTCGATGCCACCCAGATGAAGAGCAGTTCCCTTTTGAGAATGGTTCCTAATAGTTCGAAGATTTTTCTTGCCAAAGTCAAAATTTTATAACCTATTTATCGCTATAAAGCTACTTTGGAACAATGTCCGTTGTTAAAAGCGCTATACAAATAAAAGCGAATTGATTCGAATCGTATAAATAATACAAATAAAAAAATGTACCCGTTAATATAAACGTTGAAGAGGGCTGATAGCACTTTCTTCAGAATCTGTTATTAAATTCAGAGTGTTTAAAGCTGTAAAGATGACTGCATTATTAAGTTGTCAGTAGGTGTTCATACTACTGGTTGCCAAAGTAGCTATTATCAATGTGCGGCACACATAGCGTTTAACTTTTCACGAAAAAAAAAAAAATCAGACTGATTACATGTGCTCATAGAAGCCTATATAAACCAGGAAACACCCAGGAACTAAAAACTGGCCCACTCTCTCCATCATCACACTTCTTCTCTGTACATATCTCACCTTTCGCACCACGACACTTTAAACTCTGGACTCGCACAGCACAGTGCACTTTATATTTTATACCACACCATACCGCACACGAACACTTTACACCACACCATTCCGCAAAAGGACACTTTATGGACACTTTACACCAAACCATTCCGCACACGGACACTTTACACCAAACCATTCCGCACACGGACACTTTATGGATATTTTACACCACACCATACCGCACACGGACACTTTATGGACATTTTACACCACACCACACCATACCGCACACGGACACTTTATGGACATTTTGCAACACACCATACCGCACACAGATACTTTAAGGACAATCTAAACCACCTTAAATTGTTTACTGTTCACAGTTTACTGCCATAAGCATTTTTTGTATATACATCTTTTTCTCTCACATATATATCTTTATATCTTATATATTATTATTTTATTTTATATAGTTTTTATACTTTTTTTATCAGTCTTCTTTTTCTTTGTATTATTTTTCTCCCCATTCTATTCCCTCATGCCGGACCGTCGTAATAAGCATTTCACTGCATGTCAAACCCTGTATGTATGTGTATGTGACAAATAAAATTTCGTTTGATTTGATAATCCTAGTGAACAGGCGCCGAGTCAATCGATATTTGCACAACGTTTAACTTTTAACGAGGCATCAGTTGAAAATATCATTGGAAACGTCGCTGCGAGTCGCTTTATGCATGCAATGAGCTTTAGTTTTCCTGGTTGGTCTCAGTAATAATAGAAGTAGAAACTGCCAGTTTACCAAATTAGGTAGGAAAAAGCTGACCAAATACCAAATTCCAGAATACTGAGCTGGCATCATGCATAGGAAGGTTTCTTAAAAATACGTTTCTCGTTTGCCAATTCATCCCCATCACTTTACCACCAGCATTTGTTTCCTGCTAACCCCTATACAGGTCTATACGGTCTACTGAGATGATGAGGCGTCCTGAAATGGAACAATAAAACACAATGAGAAGAAGTAAAGCTGGAATAATTTCGATTAATCATCTGTAATAGATGCTACATGCTTAAGCCAGACTTATTAGCCAGACGCATAACACGAGGCATAACACACACACACACACACACACACACACACACACACACACACACACACACACACACATCTCCAGACCCTAGAGTCCCATGCCGATTTAGAAACATTAAACCCTGACTCACTTCCCCTTGCAACCCTGAGCAATCCAGACACTTTCTTCTAATAAACAGAAACTAAATAAAATACCACACTTTAGGACTAACAGAACAGAGGGGAAATGAACCAAGGCTTCATTTTTCTTTACCCTTAGTTACTTCAGCTGGAGCCGTGTCTCTGCAGAACCCTCTCCTAAATGGGGTTCTCTCTGGTCAAGGAAGAAAAGGAAAAAAGGGAGAAATTAATGAGACGGAAAGTAATACGAGATGCAGGATGAAGTGTGGAGAGTCGAATCGTGGTGTTGGAAAAATGTTGACTTCCTTACTGCACTTAAGTACATTTTGTAAGCATGTGTAGTACATGAGTATTTTTCTGTTGGGAAAATTGTATACATTCTAATGTGTAGTATCCTATTTTGCTACGCGGCATCGGGGTTTAGTGGCTAATGCCCTGGGTTGCTGATCAAAAAGTCGCAGGTTCAAGCCTCAGCACTGTCAAGCTGCCACAGTTGGGCCCTTGAGCAAGGCACTTAACACTATTTGCTCCAGGGGGGCGTACTATGGCTGACCCTGCGCTCTGACCCCAGCTTCCTGACAAGCTGGGATATTAGAAAACCTGGGGGAGTGCTAGCTCAGTGGTTGAGGCTCTGGGTTACTGATCTGAAGGTCAAGGATTCAAGCCCCAGTATCACCATGTTGCCACACCTGAGCCCCCTCAGCAAGGCTCTTCGCCCTCTGGGATCAAGGGGTGCTGTATCATGGCTGATCTGGTGCTCGGACTCCAGCTTTCTAAAATTGCTGGGATATGCTGTAAAGTACATTTGACAAGTAAAAAGACCCCTTTTATCCTTTTACCTAGTAGGTTTCAGAAATAAAACTTGCTGTTCTTCTCTACTTTGAAGTGAAAATTCTCTCCATATAAAGGTCTGGTGTACAGGAGAATGGATCCCTGACCTGCATTGATTTTTCCCATAGAGTTCATATGCATCACTACTTTTCTTTCCATACATAAATCTGGTCAAAAGCAAAACCTTTAGTACTTTTAGAAAGCGATTTTTAGTTTTAGTCTTCTTCATCCACTGCTGGTCAAATCTTCAGAAGAAGACGCTTCAACAGATGAGAGGAGACATGAGGAGAATCTGACCTTCAGAATGAGGCAGTGAACATTCAATATTACACATTCACTTCTATTTAAATAAGAAGCTGAAACTGGTAAAAATATTAAGTATAATACACCGATCAGGCATAAAATTATGAGTGGTGAAGTAAATAACACTAAATATCTCATCATGGCACCTGTTAATGTATTGATTAGGCAGCAAGTCAACATTTTGTCCTCAAAGTTGATGTTAGAAGCAATAAAATGGGCGTAAGGATTTGATCGAGTTCGACCAATTGTGACGTCTAGACGTTTGAGGCAGAGCATCTCTAAAACTGCAGCTTTGTACCCCGCAAAATCGTATATCTGCTATAAATGGACATTCGGTGCAACCCAGATGAGGATGGGTTTCCTCTTGAGTCTGGTTCCTTTCAAGGTTTCTTCCTAATGCCATCTCGGGGAGTTTTCTCTTGCCACAGTTGCCACCGGCTCGCTCATCAGGGACAAACTTACTAATAAAGAACATATTCACTTTTAAGAGACAATGTTCATTGTTAAAAGTGCTATACAAATAAAAATGAGTTGAATTGAAGGCTGGTCCGTGTGATCCGGTCCAACAGAAGAGCTTCTGTAGCTCAAACTGCTGAAGAAGTTCATGCTGTTGATGCTCAAAGGGTCACGACTGTTTTAGCAGCAAAGGAGAAACCAACACAATAATAAGCAGGTGGTCAGAAAGTTAGATTGAGAAAAAAATTTGGGAATTCTGGAGAACACTTACAGTGAATACTCAACATTATTTTTGTTGTTTAAAATCTCTCTCTCTTTCTTTCTCTCTTTCTTTCTCTCTCTCTCTCTCTCTCTCTCTCTCTCTCTCTCTCTCTCTCTCTCTCTCTCGCTCGCTCTCTCTCTCTCTCGCTCGCTCTCTCTCTCTCTCTCTCTCCTGTCTGTCTGTCTGTCTGTCCCCCTCTCTCTCTCTGTCTGTCTCGGTCTGTTTGTCTCTCTCTCTGCATATGTGTGTCTCTCTGACTGTCTGCATCTGTCTCTTTCTCTCGCTCTATCTTCCTGTCTCTCTCTCTCTTTCTCTCATTGTCCCTTACTTTGTCTGTCAGTCTCTTTCTGTCAGTCTGTCACACTCTCTCTCTCTCTCTCTCTCTTTCTCTCTCACTGTCTGTCGGTCTTTTCTCTGTGTCTGTCTCGGTCTGTTTGTCTCTCTCTCTGCATATATGTGTGTCTCTCTGACTGTCTGCATCTGTCTCTTTCTCTCGCTCCATCCTCCTGTCTTTCTCTCTCTTTCTCTCATTGTCTCTTACTATGTCTGTCAGTCTCTTTCTGTCAGTCTGTCTCTCTCTGTCTCTCTCTCTCTCCTGTCTGTCTGTCCCCCTCTCTCTCTCGGTCTGCTTGTCTCTCTCTCTGCATATGTGTGTCTCTCTGACTGTCTGCATCTGTCTCTTTCTCTCGCTCTATCTTCCTGTCTCTCTCTCTCTCTTTCTCTCATTGTCTCTTACTTTGTCTGTCAATGTCTTTCTGTCAATCTGTCACACACTGATCAGATCACAGTGTTATGTGGGTCACTGAAGAGTAAAGTTCCCTCTCTCTCTCTCGCTGCCACACTTGAACTTTCCCCACGTTACTATCAAGAATGATAAGAAAGAAAGTGCAATGTGGGTGAGAGAGCGTAATGTCTTTCCACATCATCATTATTATCATTACTGTGGTTTCTTGCAAGTAAGAAAAGAAGTCATTCATTGATATTTATTTTGTATGGGAGGAGAGATGACTTTGAGAATAAAAGCATCCATGCATCGCATTCTCCGGTGAGCAGTCGCAGGTGATCGACAAATACTGCAGTAGTAATGTAAAGATGCAGGATTTAATGTATACATTTAAAGAAATGTTGAACATATACACCAGTGTTGGGTCCTAACTGGGCCCCGGTGTTGCCAGTCTGAAATCTGATTGGGTAAAGCAACAGCCTTCAAACAATAAGATTTTAAGCTAGCGACACCGGGGCCATCCAGCAGGCGTCCAATTTCCACAGAAAGTGCACTAGTCAGGTTGCTAGCCACATCTGTAACATCTGTACTAGCTGGAATAATATTCACTTGGATTTAAAAACTGTTTTTTTACTCAATTGCTGACAGCGAAGAGGAAACTCATTTGGTCACAAATACAAAATTACAAGGATATTTTAAGACGAACTTTTCAAGAAAAGCTGGACATTGTGAGGAAAGTTCGGCCAAAACTGTTCAGAACGGTTGTTAAGCTTTTTTATGAACCGTTTATACATTTTTTTTTCTCTGTGGAATTTGCACAAAAACACACAATTTGCCTTCATTTTAAATCCCCAGAAAAACCGTAATGGACGTAAAAAAAGGCACAATATACAGTGTGTGTGTGTGTGTGTGTGTGTGTGTGTGTGTATATGGTGTGTATACAGTGTGTGCTGTGTGTATGTGCTCTGTGTGTGTGGTGTGTGCATATGGTGTGTGTGTGTGTGTGTGTGTGTGTGTGGTGTATGTATGAGGTATATGTAAATTGTGTGTGTATATACAGTGGGTGTTTGGTGTGTGTATGTGCTTTGTGTGTGTGTGTATGTGTGTGTATACAGTGTGTGTGTGTTATGTGTGTATACAGTGGGTGTTTGGTGTGTGTATGTGCTCTGTGTGTTTGTATGTGTGTATGTGTGTGTGTGTGTGTGTGTGTGTGTGTGTGTACAGTGTGTGTTATGTGTGCATAAAGTGGGTGATTGTTGTGTGTATATGCTCTGTGTATATGCTCTGTGTGTGTGTGTGTGTACGTACAGTGTGTGTGTTATGTGTGTATACAGTGTGTGTGTGGATGTGCTTTGTGTGTGTGTATGTGTGTGTATACAGTGTGTGTGTTATGTGTGTATACAGTGGGTGTTTGGTGTGTGTATGTGCTCTGTGTGTTTGTATGTGTGTACATGTGTGTGTGTGTGTGTGTGTACAGTGTGTGCATAAAGTGGGTAATTGTTGTGTGTATATGCTCTGTGTATATGCTCTGTGTGTGTGTGTGTGTGTGTGTGTGTGTACGTACAGTGTGTGTGTTATGTGTGTATACAGTGTGTGTGTGGTGTGTGTATGTGCTTTGTGTGTGTGTATGTGCTCTGTGTGTGTGGTGTGTGCATATGGTGTGTGTGTGTGTGTGTGTGTGTGTGGTGTATGTATGAGGTATATGTAAATTGTGTGTATATACAGTGGGTGTTTGGTGTGTGTATGTGCTTTGTGTGTGTGTGTATGTGTGTGTATACAGTGTGTGTGTGTTATGTGTGTATACAGTGGGTGTTTGGTGTGTGTATGTGCTCTGTGTGTTTGTATGTGTGTGTGTGTGTGTGTGTGTGTGTGTGTGTGTGTGTGTGTGTGTGTGTGTGTGTGTGTGTGTGTACAGTGTGTGTTATGTGTGCATAAAGTGGGTGATTGTTGTGTGTATATGCTCTGTGTATATGCTCTGTGTGTGTGTGTGTGTGTACGTACAGTGTGTGTGTTATGTGTGTATACAGTGTGTGTGTGGATGTGCTTTGTGTGTGTGTATGTGTGTGTATACAGTGTGTGTGTTATGTGTGTATACAGTGGGTGTTTGGTGTGTGTATGTGCTCTGTGTGTTTGTATGTGTGTACATGTGTGTGTTTGTATGTGTGTACATGTGTGTGTGTGTGTGTGTGTACAGTGTGTGCATAAAGTGGGTAATTGGTGTGTGTATATGCTCTGTGTGTGTGTGTGTGTGTGTGTACGTACAGTGTGTGTGTTATGTGTGTATACAGTGTGTGTGTGGTGTGTGTATGTGCTTTGTGTGTGTGTGTATGTGCTTTGTGTGTGTGTTATGTGTGTATACAGTGGGTGTGTGGTGTGTGTATGTGCTCTGTGTGTTTGTATATGTGTGTGTGTGTGTGTGTGTGTGTGTGTGTGTGTGTGTATATACAGTGTGTGTTATGTATGCATAAAGTGGGTGATTGGTGTGTGTATATGCTCTGTGTGTGTGTGTGTGTAAGTACAGTGTGTGTGTTATGTGTGTATACAGTGGGTGTGTGGTGTGTGTATGTGCTTTGTGTGTGTGTGTATATACAGTGTGTGTGTTATGTGTGTATACAGTGGGTGTTTGGTGTGTGTATGTGCTCTGTGTGTTTGTATGTGTGTGTATGTGTGTGTGTGTGTATATATACAGTGTGTGTTATGTGTGCATAAAGTGGGTGATTGGTGTGTGTATATGCTCTGTGTATATGCTGTGTGTGTGTGTGTGTATACGTGCAGTGTGTGTGTTATGTGTGTATACAGTGGGTGTGTGGTGTGTGTATGTGCTCTGTGTGTTTGTATGTGTGTATCTATGTGTGTGTGTGTGTGTGTGTGTGTGTGTGTGTGTATACAGTGTGTGTTATGTGTGTATACAGTGGGTGTGTGGTGTGTGTATGTGCTCTGTGTGTTTGTATGTGTGTGTGTGTATGTATGTATGTGTGTGTGTGTGTGTATACAGTGTGTGTTATGTGTGCATAAAGTGGGTGATTGGTGTGTGTATATGCTCTGTGTATATGCTCTGTGTGTGTGTATGTGTGTGTGTGTGTACGTACGTACAGTGTGTGTGTTATGTGTGTATACAGTGGGTGTGTGGTGTGTGTGTATGTGCTTTGTGTGTGTGTTATGTGTATACAGTGGGTGTGTGGTGTGTGTATGTGCTTTGTGTGTGTGTGTGTGTATACAGTGTGTGTGTGTGTTATGTGTGTATACAGTGGGTGTTTGGTGTGTGTATGTGCTCTGTGTGTTTGTATGTGTGTGTGTGTATGTATGTATGTGTGTGTGTGTGTGTGTGTGTGTGTGTGTGTGTATACAGTGTGTGTTATGTGTGCATAAAGTGGGTGATTGGTGTGTGTATGTGCTCTGTGTATATGCTCTATGTGTGTGTGTGTGTGTGTGTGTATACGTAGTGTGTGTGTTATGCGTGTATACAGTGGGTGTGTGGTGTGTGTATGTGTTTAAGTGTGGTGTGTGTATACAGTGTGTGTGTGGTGTATGTATGTGTGTGTGTGTATGTTTTTAAGTGCGGTGTGTGCATATGGCGTGTGTGGTGTGTATATACAGTGTTTATACAGTGTGTGTGCTGTGTGTATGTGCTCTGTGTGTATATGGCGTGTGTGTGTTATGTAGGTATATAGTGTGTGGGTGTGTATGTGTGTGTGTGTATATACAGTGTGTGTCTGTGTACACAGTGTGTGTGTTGTGTGTAGGTGCTCTGTGTGTTTTGTGTGTGTATACAGTGTGTGTTATGTAGGTATATAGTGGGTGTGTGTGTATGTGTGTGTGTGTGTGTGTGGCGTTTACCCTGTGCAATGGCGATGGACTCGAAGTTCTGCAGCTCTCGCAGTAAGCAGCTGCGCTCAGCAGCATGCAGGCTGTAGATAAAATCCTTGGCTCCTTCGGAAGTGTTCAGAGGTTCCAGCTTGTCTTTGTGCTTGTGCGTGCCGAGCTGGCGCTTCTGTGCTCCTCGTACACACGGCCTCAGGGTTCTACACAAACAGAACCTCAGCATTGTGGAAGAGAACATGTTTAGAACCTGAAGGGAAAGAAGAAGAGAAAGATTAGATATAACACAAGAATAGCTAACCTGGATCTACAGTGAGAAGACTTCTTCCCTTCTCCACTCCTCCATTTCTCCACTTCTTTACGTCTCCACTCCTCCACTTCTTCACTCATACACTTCACCACCCCTTCACTTCTCCACTCCTCCACTTGTTCCTCTGGCTGGAGCCTCAACGCTACCACCAGGAAACCAACAGAAAGAGTTCGCCAGAGAACCAGACTGCACCCAAAAAGCTCTCTCTCTCTCTCTTTTTCTGTCTCTCTCTTTCACTCTGTCTCTCACTGTCTGTCTGTCTCTCTGTCTCTCCATCTCTATCTCAGCCTATGTCTCTCTCTCACTGTCTGTCTGTCAGTTGCTTTCTCTCTCTATTTCTCTGTCTCTCCCTGTTAGTCTCTAGCTCTGTCTGTCTCTCTCTGTCTCTCTCTGTCAGTCTCTCTCTTTCACTCTCTGTTGTTCTCTCTATGTCTGTCTGTCTGTCTGTCTGTATTTCTGTCTATAAGTTTGACGGGTTCTTGTTTACAAATAGATTAAATGAAAAGGAAAAAGGGACAATCATGACAAACCATATACGGATACATGGATTAAAGTAAATACAGTTTTATAAACAAAAGACGTTTAATTAAAAGCACTAAAATATAATAATTGACCAATTACAATGAAAAAAAATGGTGCAAACAGAGCGGGATTGTTAGAAATAATGAAATATTATACAAAAATAATATCATTAATAATAATAATAATAATGAAATATTGTTAAATAAATTATACTCATAACCGCTAAATAATAATAATAATAATAATAATAATAATAATAATAAGCAACAGTAACTAAGGAGGGAGGGTTTGCAAAGGGTCAGTTGTCGGTCAATTGATACTGCTATGTAAAAAGACACAGGAAATACAGTTGCAAATGGACTTGTGTCCTTTTCCATTTGAAATTTGGCAGTCAGTGTTAGGCAGTTTTCCTCTCTAGCTCGAAGGACCATATAAGAATTTTGACTATCTGGTGTGCGCTGATCAGGGGATTGTACTCGCTCCAGCGTGTCAGTAAAAACACGGTACAGGATTCAGAACACTCAACTTTACAGGGTATAGAACTGATCGTATACAAAGCGGTTCTTGCTGTCTTGGTAGGTTGCGTGACTGCATGCTGCTGTTCGGTGTTCTGGCCTTCCATACTCTTGATGGAGAAGGTGCAATGTGACGTCATAGGTAGCTTGTCATGCTTGGTAAACTGTATGTCTGCCTCTAGTGGTAAGCGTGGAAATACAACTAAATGGGAATCCTTTCATTTTCATTTGGATTATGTCACAATTTGTGTCTATATATGGAAAAAAAACAACAACTGCAAATACAATTCCTTTTGAATATTGTCTGGAAAAATCCTTCCATCCATTAATATGAATGCAGTCTGCATTCTTAGCAGGTGGCTCTCAAACAGGGGGATCAAGAAAAGAAGCAGAAAGTCTCAGATGAACATTTGTACTGGAGGAATCTCATTGTTGATGATGTCTACATTACATTTGAAATATAAAATCATGACACAGTGGCTTTCAAACTTCTTATTTTTCTGGATTGCTCCAGGACTGATATTATAATTGCAATAAAAACATTGTGGTAAAAACAAACACACAGTGCACTTATAGCATCTCGAACATCTTCTGAAAGCCCAAAGTGTCTTCTAAATTGTGTATGTAGCACACTTATGTCAAGAAGTGTTAACATTTAAATGTAGGTAGAACAATTTCAACATGGTAAAGTGGAAGTATCACTCTTACCCAATCAAATCAAGCTGCTCAGATCATCATCTGGCCTGGTTTTGTTGTTGTTGTTGTTGTTGATCTGAAACTCCTAGACTGCCCAGATCTCCATGCATGACGGTCAGAAGATCAAAGATCTTCTAGAAAACAGATATGTAGCAGTCAGTAGTCAAGCACATGCACAGTAACCTCCCTTTACACAAGTTTCCAAAGTTCCTCACCCAGAATGAGTCAAATGGAAACCATGCCTCGCGGGTTGCCAGATCTCCAACACTTTGAAATCCCTCATTTCCTCCTCCCTATCTACCCACACATACACCGAAGAGCTTTTTTCATTAAAATGTATTGCAATATTAATACAAATACATTCTTTATTTTCATAACTCATTACATTTTATTTTACGTCTTATTGTTCTAAAAATTCTGGACGAAATTTATTGTATTTCTATACCAGGGATCAGAGTTTGTTTGAGTGACAGAAGCTTCCACATGCACATTTTTCTTTTCTTTTTTAAAAAGGGAAAAAATCCTAGGTAAAATATAAATTATAAAATAAAAGGCACAGTTCTCTGGCACTAATATACCAATAATTACAATTTGTACATTATTTGTAACAAAAAATAATCATATTTATTCCCTTACACGGCATATTAGATTTATTATTTACACTTGGTTATAAATGCCCTTTCAGTCTTTTTACTTTTATATGACAAGAAATTACGGCTATTTTTTTTTCTAATTTATTCACTCGTTCAGTAAATGACCCTACAGTATCTTTAGTAACTTTCTAATAAAAGTCTGATCATAAACAAATCTGTAATAAACACTAATAAACCTGCATTAATTCAGTAAAATTAATTATCATATGTATGGAACTTTTAATGGACATCGTCCCCAAAGCAGCTTCATAGAGATAAAGAGGTTATAAAGTAAAAATGTATAAGTTTATTGCCTATAAGTTTGTTTTGAATTATTGAATTGTAATTAAAACATTTAGGGAACAATGAAAAAACTTAACCATCCATATTTCTCTCTCCATCACCCTTTTCTCCCCTTTTTTCTCTCTCTTTTTGTCAAGTTAAACATGCTCCTGAGGTTCCCCTCCTATGCTGCTATCGCATTCTTCTCTTCAGATACACCAGATTCATCACAACAGAACCTCTGGATGGAGTTCTTTTCAAGAGGAGACTATAGAGCTAAGGACGGTTCCACATGAACAGCCTAAAGATCCATGAAGTCACTGAGCAACTCAAGAACTTTGAGGATGGATCTGGACTGTGATTAATATGAACAGTTTGCTTCAATGGGCTTAGGACCTCAGTTTCCATTAAGTTTAAGCATCCATCACCTCAACAATGATGGAACTGTAAAGAACTGGAACTGGACATTTGATGTTGAGGATGAGGATGGGTTCCCGTTTGAGTCTGGTTCCTCTCACGGTTTCTGTCTTGCACCATTTTTGAGAGTTTTCCCTTCGCCATTGTCGCTTATTGACTCGTTTGGAGATTCAATTATACATTTAAAATGTATATTCATAAACTATTTTTCTCTGTAAAGCTGCTTTGGGACGACGTCGAATCGCTTAACAAATTAACCTGCACTGAAAAGAACGTAATACAGATTCACCAATATTTACTGACCAATAGATTTGTGTATCATCAGTCCTGAAATTGTGTATAAATCAGACTGAAATTCCTCAGTACATAATATACTGTAGGATTATTTAATGAATGAAGGAATACATGAATAAATAAATCATTTTTTTGTCATATTCAATTGAAAAGACAAATTTTAGTTGATTATGTAAAAGTTAAATGCCTGCAATTTATTTACTTGTTGATATAAGTATGCTTTTCAGCTGGAGTAAAAGTGGACCTGGCAACGCCGCTGCTTATTTTTACCTCCGCCGCGCCCACGTAAACCAGAAACCGGTTATCTGAGCTTCTGATTGGTTAGCGAAGTGTCCACTCAGGAGGATACGTCCAATCGAACGAGACGTGGGTGCAGACGTCAAGTTAAAAAAAAGTGTGAGTGCATTGTGGGAGCTGTAGTAATCTTCCCCTCAGCGGGTTATAAAAAACATTCGCTGGAAAACTACATTTCCCATGTATTAGTACGGCGAAAGAAAATTTCTCTCCAAATGAAATTAGTTAGCTGGAATGTTTTGTAATATTTAATATATAACGTAATATCAGTATATTTTCCTGCACATTTTAAAATTTTTTGAAGCTAAAACTGGCTCCTTAATCGCGAATTATCGTTAGAATCGGTTTTAAAGGCTGCAGAGACGAGGTTTCGTCTATAGAGGGCGACTGTTAGTCGTTAAGTCTACTGATATCACTGTTATATTACTGGTATAGATATACCCACCTTCCACTTTATTAGGAACATTTTCCTAATTTCGTAATTATATATGCAGATATCTGATCAGGAAACCATGCAGCAGTGATACAATGAATAAAATCATATAGATACAGAAATTATCAATAATTGAATAAACATCAATCAGGAATAACATTATGACCACCAGTCTTCATATTGTTTTGGTTCCCCCTTTCACTGCCAACTTTGAGCATTGACAACATTAGCTTCTTCCGCAGTTTGAGTTACAGGAACTTGTCTGTTGGATCGGACCACACGCTTCAGCCTCAACTCCCTACGTGCATCAATGTGCCTTGGCCACTATTTCACTACTGTTCCTTCCCTGGAGCACTTTTGATAGATACTGACCACTTCAGACCGGGAACAGCCCACAGTCTGCAGTTTTGGAGATGCTTTGACCAAGTGTTCTAGACATCACAATTTGTCCCTCGTCAAACTCACTCACATCCTTACGCTTGTCCATTTTTTCCTGCTTCTAAAACATCAACTTTGAGGGGGAAATGTTCACTTGCTGCCTAATAAAAAACTAACGAGCAAATCGTTAGACGTTTATGGCAATGACTAAAAAGCATCATCGTTTTCGAAAACCTCCCTTTTCACAGTTCACACTACGATGCGAAAACGTATTCTTATGTATTCGTATGTATTAAACGTAATCAGATGTTTGCAAAAACTTATATTTTTGTTGAATGGCAACAAAGCCTCAGTGTGGACGGAGGCCAAATACAGAGACAAAAACATGCATTTTCAAGCAAAAACTTATTAGTGAGGACATGGCCTGAAGCTCATGAGAAGAAAGAGGCTTTTATAAATATTTCACATATACTGTACATTGCAACACAGTAAAATTCTTACAGCTCACACATCCCAGATTCCTTAGGAAGCTGGTGTCAGCCATGATACACAACCCCTGAAGCAGAGAGGATTAAGCCTCTTGGTCAAGTGCCTAACAGTGTCAGCTTGGCGATACTGAGGCTTAAACCGCCGACCTACAATCAATCACTCAGAGCCTTAACCACTGGGATACCAGAGCAGAAATTTGGTTTTTCCCTCTTTTTTTCTAAATAATTTTGTGACAAAGAATGATGATGAGGTTAGATTTTATATCCACGTACTGAACTTTTGAATTTATACACAGACTTTATTCACTATGTACTGCGTTGGTGGTTGAAATGACAATAAAAGCTTCTTGACTTGACTAGAAATTAAATTATTCATTAAAAAATAAAGACATTTTATGGAAAATGAGAGAATATTAAGCTTAATATGAGATTTGTAACTAAACAAGGTTTCCAAAACTCAATTTATTTGACTAAAGAGAACAATACACTTTGAGGTAAAGTGTAGTAAGATGGGTTTTTTTTTTTTTTTTTTAGCATGACAGCAAGGCAAAGCACAAAATCACACAGATACAGGCCAGAAGTTTCAGATCACATCACGCATCAGAATGGCCTTTTCTCTGGGATTATAACAGTGTTGGTTAAGGACAGGAGAATAGAGTCCCATCTCACCTTGATTAATTTGTTATGGAGCACATGGATGATGTGCTGGAGCTCGATATGAACAATTTTATTCATAGAATATGAGTCAGAGGAAAACCAGGAACAGCTGATCTTTAGAGAAAACGAAAATGAAAGGAAGAGGGAGTTTTCTTTTTGAATCACTACTTAGCACCAAAATATAAATTTTCATATATATAATATAAAATAAAATATAATATTACGGGAGGGATTGGAATTTCTAATAACATTGTAGGCTTTAATAAGTTAAATTAGTGCAATGTTAATAAAAATTATTTAAATATTTTACACTTTTTTATGTTGAGCAATATGCTTAAACAAAGTAAAACAAATTAATAACGTAGTATCTTTTTTTAATATACTATTAAATTTATATTTTTGCATTGTCCGCATTTTAACAATGGACATTTATCCTAAATGAGTGAGCCAGTGGCAGCAGTGGCAAGAGAAAACTTTCTGAAAAGGTATGAGGAAGAAACCTTAAGAGGAATCAGACTCAAAAGGGGAACCATCCTCATCTGGGAAACACCAAATGTCCATTTATTTAGTTTTATCATTGTTGAGGAGTGCTGTTCAGCAAACTCTTCACTGCAGAAAAGTTAAATGCAGAACTGTTCATGGGGATTGTAGTTCAAGACATTGTTCCAGGCTGTTTATATTAAACAAGTGATAGAGATAAAGTACAAAAGAATTTGTATTCAAATGTACTTAAGTATCCAAAGTACTATGATTTATTATGGCTAATGTTTCTATAAAAAATTTTGCATATATATATATGAATCAAAACAGTCATATGAAAAATTTGAATGAAATGTGTTAATAGGAACTTACAGCCATGTCACCCTAAATTAGAAACAGAAAGTGCAATTTAATTTGAGATGAAGATCAGTTTAAAATGTCACATGAGATACACAAGACCACCAGAAGATCCTCTTCATTTCCTGTAAACGTCTGCATTGACATAAGATGGCACATCATTTTCTGATCACATGATTTTAATTTATTGCTTATTTCATATTTGATATTTATCAGATTCAAAATGCTTATGAATTGGTGAGACGTGTACATACATATACATACATGACCGCTTACCTTTTTCTGATACTGTTACTTTGCTTTAAGTGAGCTGAAGACTGTGCCAACAGATTTGTTTATGGTTAAACTTTTGTGTTGCAGCTTGTATGGTGGGGATTTTACTTGAAGGTGGAGCAGATACTCCAGAGGGAAGAAGGCTATAAATAGACCCAGAGGTAGGAAACAGACCCTGGCTTACAGCTTTGAAAGAAGCTCATCCACACTTTGTAAAAGCAATCGGCATATCAAGGTAAAGCAAAAATAGATTTCTTTCATATTTATTGTACATATAAGGAACTGAATGTTGTATTCAGGGCTGCATGATTGAATATAAATTGTTATTTCAATTGTGAATGCTTCAAAAATTTCTTTGTGAAGAATATAAAGTATATTTTTCTTTTCTTTTCTCTTGCTCATGTTTATTATTGTCAGTAAGTCCAAAAAAGACTGTATACATACATGTACTCTATACACTATATGGACAAAAGGATTGGGACTCCTAAACTTTCCTGCCACATGTGGTTTGTCTCCAAACTTTAACCATAACGCTGGAGAGACACAATTGTACAGGATGTCTTTAGATGCGCTAAAATAAAATTTTGTGTTCACATGAACTTAGAAACCCAAACCTGTTCCAGCATGGCAAAGTTACCCTGTGCACAAAGTGAGCTCCATTAAGATATGGTTAACATGCTTTGAAGCGGAAGATCTTGAGTGGCCCTCATCCCTACTAAACACATTTGGGATGAATTGGAATGCTGTCTGCACCCCAGGCCTCCTCACCTACATCAGTACCTGCCTTAACTAACACCCTTGTGACTGATGAGCCCAAAAGCAACAAGCAAATTTCTAAATCTAGTGGAACATCTTCCCAGAAGAGTGGAGGGAATTGGGACTAAATGTGGAATGCGATGTTTAAAAAGCACATACAATACGTATGTCAATATAGTGTATGTGTATCAATCTACCAGTTTCTCTGTGGTGTAACTTTAACGTAAAATCCAAGCCTATTTTTAAAAATGTCACAAGTTCAGAGACAGACCAGACCCACACCAAGCTGAATCAAAATCTCTCTACTGCTTCTCACCTAGCCAGATTTTATACCGGAATTTTACATATATGAGAACACACCCAGTCTAAGTGAGGGTCAGGGGAAGTGTAAAAAGCCTATTGTATTTACTTTGAGAAAGCAATATCACAATTACTTTTTTAGTAGGCGGTTTGAAAACTGGTCAATGTTGTGGGAAAGAAGGAGCAAATTTAGATTCTTAGAAAAATAATTCATTTGTTCCGAAGACTACTGGAGCTGTTTTGGTATCTTCTGTTGAGCAAACACCATACTGCTACACTTACTCTGGTTCATCTAAGACAAAATGCCTATTCTTTTTAGCAGGAACAAAGAGGAAATGGATTCCCAAATTGCAGAGGTAAATCAAAGCCTAACTACAGCAGAGCAGATGAGAAACCAGAATCAGCTGATAATGCAACCCTATGCCAACTGGAAGGATTACTTATCTCCTGCACCATTCTCTATTGCCATAATGGCAGAACTGGCCTTTTTATCTTCCAAAACTGATTTCTCCATTAACAAAAACCCACCCAAGGAAGGCTACAAGTATATCAAATACCCAGATTCATTCTGTGCCTGCCTCATGCAAGTGTGTAACTCTGGTTGGTGGGCATTCAATGAGGCTCATACAAACATGGATCAGATCAGGCTACTAACACTAACTGTTCAAAATTACATGACGACTGTGGTTAAGATTCTGTTCCAAGGCAACAATGAGGTCAAAGATCATCTCCCCAACCAGTTGACGAACATCCGTGGCATTGCAGACAGATGCCTTGAGTTGGCCAATTCAACCAAAGAACGGTTTGAAGAAGTCATCAATATTATCCAAGAACTACTGGAAGTGTGTCTAAAAGCTAGAAACCTTTATGGAGAAGAGTTGGATGCAGTCAAGAGGACACTAGATGAGAATAAACTGAGGGAGGAGTCCTCAAAAGAAGCAGTTGAACATTCCAAAAAGGAAGTCAAAGCTTTGGAAGAAGAATTGAAAGAAGCACAGGAAAGCTATAAGAGTGCAATGAAGAGCCTTCCTGGTGGATGGGAAATAATTGCTATGGATCTTGTTGAATCTGTGACTGATGTTATGATAGACACTTTTCACAGACTTATTGTTCTAATCACTCAACCAGTAGCCCAAATGTGCAAAGCTACAAGAATTGCTGACACAAAGAGTCACAATAAAGGGGAAGACTCTGTTAAACCTATGGACGAAATTAACATCTATAGCAAGTCTGCAGAAATTCTGGAATGCACAGAGATGATCGAGCAATTTGTGCAGGAGGACAAGATCGACTGGTTCAGGTTGTATGATCAAAAGAACAAAGTTGCACTAACAGAATATTCAGCAAAGCAGTTTGAAAGAATTATGAAAAATTTGAAAAAACTCCCAACCAAGGAAACATGCTAAAAATATATGCAAAGAGGGCATTATGATCTGTAAAGAACTAGCAAAATATGCACCAGATGGGAAATGTGATAAAGCCAAAGCCTTTGAGTTAATCAAAAGAATTAAAGAATTAACCGAATCAGCTTACAGATTTGACAGAAAAAGCAAAGATGTGAGTTCTTCCCTTGGGAGGATGACCGCTTCGCAAAAGGCCTTAAAGAACGCCCTTTTCCGCATAGACGAAACCCTTATTCAAATGAACAAATCCAGATAGCTTTATCACAAGGATCTGAATAACATGTGGACAAACCAGAAGGAGCTGAATGATATCCTGGTCACTTTAAGAAACTGTCAAGTCAAAGAGATCGACTTCAACACTACCATTCAAATGCTGGTCAAAGGTCTGGATGCCATGGGAAAAATGAAGAATCATTGGGAAAAGATGGTGCAGTTTTTTCAGATGGTGTCCATCATTGTGACAAACAGCCTGAGCTTGACTCTCAATGATTTTGCCACCACAGCTGAGACATCAACCCGACATTCCTATGATGGGAAGCTCTTCTGTAAAGACATGCTCTACAATCAAGCCTTTCAGGCCACTAACATCGCCAGCCTGGTCCACATGATCTCGATCACCTATACTGATGTGTCCACCAGATACCTAAAGGAGAGCGTCAGCATTCTGTCGACACTTATGTCCACTGATCGGCAAAGTCCACAGTTTCTGCAAATGCATATGCACTTACAGATGTGCTGTGACATGGCTAAGGAGGCCATTGTTAGCCTTGTGCTCAAGAATAAGAAAGAGTTTGATAAGATGACCGATTCAAGACTGAAGAAGTTCGAAAAAGAGTTACTTGCTATTTTACCGGCGGCTTAACCTGAAGAGATACAGTTTATTCAAGAAACTGCCTGAAGTGGATTAACAGAAAATATTTTTACCAATCTATGTGTGAGAGAAATGACAAATCACCAGACAACCATTACAGAAACTATCTTAAATAGATGGTACTCTGGAAGAAACATGACATTTGTCAGTGAAACTTGGCCACAGGACAGGATCATCAATCCATCATTGCACAAATTTCCTGATTATATATATGTAGGTGCATCTTAATAAATTGGAATATCGTGGAAAAGTTACTTTATTTCAATAATTCAACTCAAATTGTGAAACTTGTGTATTAAAAAAATTCAATGCACACAGGTTTAAAGTAGTTTAAGTCTTTAGTTCTTAAAAAATTTGAATACTTCATAATACCAATAAAAAATGTTTTAGTGAATTTTGGCCTACTGGAAAGTATGTTCATTTACTGTATATGTCCTCTTAAGTTCTGTAAAGCTGCTTTGAGACAATGTCTATTGTAAAAAGGGCTATAGAAATAAACTTGACCACTCAATACTTGGTAGGGGCTACTTTTGCTTTAATTACTCAATTTAACGTGGCATGGATGTAATCAGTTTTAAAAAAAACACAGTGAACCAACACCAGCAGATGACATAGCACCTCAAATCATCACAGACTGTGGAAACTCAACACTGGACTTCAAACAACTTGACTAAGGACTATGAGTTTCTACACCCTTTCTCCAGACTGGTTTCCAAATTGAATACAAAACTTGCTCTCATCGGAAAAGAGGACTTTGTACCACTGAACCTTTGACGTTGTCTGTGGTTGAGGAGTGGCTTAACAAGAGGAATATGACATCTGTAGCCAAATTCCTTGACATGTCTGTGTGGGGTGGCTCTTGATGCTTTCACCTCAGCCTCAGCCCATTCCTTGTGAAGTTCACCCAAATTCTTGAATCGATTTTGCTCCACAAGCCTCTCAAGGCTGCAGTTCTCTCGGTTGGATGTGCAACTTTTTCTTCCACAATTTTTCCTTCCACTTAACTTTCTGTTAACATGCTTAGATATAGCACTCTGTGAACAGAACAGCACCTCCTTTGCAATGAATGTTTGTGGCTTACCCTCCATGTAAACGGTGTCAATTATTTTGCCTCTGGACAACTGTCAGGGTACCAGTCTTCCCCATTATTGTGTAGCCTAGTGAACCAAACTGAGAGCCCATTTTGAAAACTCAGAAAACCATTGCAGGTGTTTGAGTTGATTAGCTGATTGGCATGTCACAATATAATTTTTTTTATGCACATATATAGATGGCGGATGTTATACACATGACACGTCTCCACATTCTGCTAAGGGATGCCCCACAGGTGCTCAATAGGGTTCTTGTCTGGAGACATACTTGGCCACTCCATAGTTCTCAGTGGTTCAGACTGTAACATGAGTGACAGGATAATATTAATATGATTGCACTCATATGATTCTTAGACAGACCTCACTGTGAGACATACTTCATAAACAATTAATATAATTTTTTGGCAAATTGTAAATTGCTGTAGAATTTACAATTTATTGCAGATCTGAATTGAATTAAACTAAATTCCTTTTCACATTTTGGTTTCTGTGTCTTGTTTGCCACCTTAACACACAGCACAGGGGTCTCCAAACTTTTGTACACTATGGATCAATTTTAACACAAAAATATTTTAGCAGACCTGCTAATGTGGTATGGTGTGGTGTTGTGCATGTGTGTGTGTGTGTGTGTGTGTGTGTGTGTGTGTGTGTGTGTGTGTGTGTGTGTGTGATTTTTTTTGGATTTGGACTGTGTAAATTTGGATAGTGGTCCTTAAAGACCAAAGCGAACAATAAATAATATAGTATTATATCATATCTATAGACATTTTCTGCAGAAGGTTCTTGCAACCTGTTAGCAACTCTTCTGCTCTTTCCAGTACTGGGTTGCGACTCACTGTTTGGCAACCTCTGATATATAGAGAATTTGACAGACATCCTGACCCAGAACAACTAACAATTATCTTATTTATGCAACTAAGCAGTTTAGGGTTTGGACCCTTGGACTAACCATTTGGCAGTTGGCACCGACATCTCAGGATCTTGATCGGGGAACAGTGGAAGTGTGTTCTTGAACTGACACTCAAAAGGGGACATGACCAAGGCCAAGGAATGCAGGGTGTTGTGGGCATACTCTGCCCATATGAGGAAGGACAACCAAATAGATGAGATCTTGGCTACAATACACCCTATGGTGGTTTACAGGTTCTGTTTGAGCCTCTTTTTTTAGCTATTGGACTCCAAATTGGAAGCCTGACGATAAATAGCAGTGGTTCCTAGGAGTCAACAGAAAAGGGAGAAGAACTGTGGGCCACAATTAGTGGGAACACATGGTTACAAACTAGCTCCACAGTTTCCTTGTAGATTGGGTAGGGCAATGAACAAACAGGGGAAGTTCTGTAAGGAAGTCCCCTAATGAGGGATCCCAAATGGGTGGAGCAGTTTTTGGGGTGGTTTTTGATGATCCATGGCCCGGTTCAATAGCAGGTTCAATAACAGATGGTTGTCTAGTAGAAGGGGCAGAACCATCTGGACGTGCACTCCACGGACCTTGGCAAGATCAGGATATTATGTGGGTACACAACAATTTATTTATTCGGAGCATGACATTTATCAGCACAGGTATTATAAAGCAAATCAACAGCATAGTCATAAGGATGATAAGGTAGTAGTGTAGTTGTTTTCCATTGTTAAAGACAGCCTTGAGACTATGGTATTGAGGGGGGACTCAAGACAGGTCAATGGGTTTGGGGGACACTGAAGCAGCCAGGAGTGGGTCAGAGAAAAGGCAGGTGGCATGGCAAGTGAAAAATTACCAATTGCAGGAGAGGCGTCTGGTGAGTTACTCTCCCCTTTCATCCAGAGCTGTTATGTCAGAGGCACTGGAGGAAGCTTGCCTGGGATCTGCATGCCCTTGGCCAGGAAGTCCATGAAGATGCCTGTGGCACCAAAGTCAACAAAAACACGAATCATGTGATAACTGCCACTCCAGATAAGCTTTATAGGGAGATACAAGCTGAGAAATGGTTTCTGGGAGGCCAAAAAGGTCTTCATCACAGCGCCTCACTAGCCATGACGGTTCTGATGTTTCCCAAGAGCTCAGGACAGGTGAAGCAAAAATGGTCTGGCTGGCCACAATACAGACAAAACCCACATACTATAATTCTACAAATGTATTGGCCAGCCTTTTACCTTCTATTGTGGGGAATGTGCATGGATAAGTGCTGCTTTAATGTTAAGCAATGTGGGTCAAGCGTTGAAATGGCTGGGGATGCGTTTGCAGGGTCATTGATGTCAGCTCCATGTCAGACCATCACAGAAAGAGAGGAGGGCTCTGCCCTCCCATTTATTTGGAGCAGACACAAGACAAAAAACTAAATTACAGCTTTAACCAAGTGAGAGTAATGGATGGTCAGCAAATCCGACCAAATGTTGCCCTCTTCTACCTCTATTTTTACTATTATTAGAAACACAAGCTGTATCAAGTGACAAAACACACTCACAAAAAAAAGAAGATGGACCGATAACGGTTGGATTATGAAAAGAATATTTGATTGCCTAACAGCTCATTTGTTTTGGCCGGGCATTCACGGTGAGTAAAAGATGTGCAGAGGCATTCTTCCAAGCTGCCATCCCAAAAGAGATCCTGATTGATCAAGGCACAGTGTTTATGTCATAATGTCATTGAGGAGGGACCTTCTTACATCAAAAATTCAATTCAATTCATCCTTGACCCGGAAGCAAAACACACTTTTCTGTCAGGGTCGGGACTCAAGCTCAGGTCACATACCCTTAAGATGTCTGCCACGGGGAGTAGCTAAAACACAAATGCAGAAGTATGCACAGAAATAGCAAAATCCAGTTCACATTACAGTCTGAAAAACACAAGAACCACATCTAAACATTAGATCACTTGCATCCGAAGCACCTACTATAAATGAAATGACCACAGATAATAATGCCAGTGCACTCTGTCTCATTAAGACCTGGATTAAACCAAATAATTATATGGGTCTAATCAAGTCTACATCGTCAGGCTAATAAGGATGAGCCCCATCAGACTGGTAATGGGGGTGGTGTAGCAACCATTTACAGTGCCCTTTTTAAAGTTAGTCAGAGATTAGAATTCAGGTTTAAATCATTTGAAGTGCTAGTTCTTAAAGTTGTACTTTTAGACATGCATAGAAAACCCCCTACTATCTCTCACTCTGGCCACTGTGTACAGACCCTCAGGGCCCTACGCTGATTTTCAAGAATTTACTCATTTTCTTTCAGACCTCTTGATCAATTTTGATAAAGTGCTGCTTGTAGGAGATTTTAATATTTATGTAGATGATGCAAATAATGCCATAGGCCTATAATTTGTGGACTTATTGAACTCTTTTGGAGTTAAACAAGACATCACTAGACCAACTCGTCATTTTAATCACACACTAGACTTAATAATATATCACAAAGCAGATGTCACTGATATAGATATTTTACCTCAGAGTGATGACATCACAAACCATTACCTCATACTGTACACACTAACGGTAGAGCATATTAGCTTTTTTTTCACCACTTTATCGACTTGGTAGGACTATTGTTGCGACCACTTAGGACAGATAACACAAATAACCTAGCTGATTTATATAAATTTCTCACTAAACCCCTGAATGATAATAATCTTGATGAAATGGCTAACAACATAGACACTATCCTCAGTATAATGTTGAATATATGCAACATTATGCAATGTTGCATATATGGAAATGGAGACAGAAATATAGAAAACTTTTGCCGACTTTCCACCACTGCAGATCTATAGACTGCTCAGAATAAAAGTTTTCCGTGGGAAACACATGTACGATGCCATCGCAGCAGAGATAGAGAGCAAATTCACAGCTCGTTTGCTCTTTGTGGGAAGATAAACTGCCATGGTCACTGATAATAGCGCGAACTTTTTAAAAGCGTTCAGAATGTTTTGATGATGAAGCAGAGAATGATGTAGACGAGGACGAGGTCATATTTACGGAATTGCACGTTTTACGAGATGACAGCGAGTCGATCATCTTATTGTTCTCTAATATAACTTATTTCTTAATGGCAATTATCTATATTACACCTGTTACACCTGTAAGGCGTGAAAGAGATACAAGTAACGCAAAAGTAACGCAAAAGTAATATAACGCATTATTTCCCATAAAAAGTAACGTAATTAGTTACTTTTTTGGGGAGTAACTCAATATTGTAATGCATTACTTTTAAAAGTAACGTTGCCCAACACTGATCCTCACTAACACATAAGACACCGTTGTCCCCATCCGGTTAAAAAAGGGGAGAAAAAACACCTGCACCATGTTATATTAGTCATATTCATGCCCTCAAGAGAACAGCCTGTAATCTGGAAAGAAAATGGAGGAAAACTAAATTGGAGGTATTTATAATTGCGTATAAAGACAGTATGCTCAGCTACAGACAGACGCTAAATGCTGCTAAAGCTGAGCACATGAACAAACTCATAGAAAAAAAAAAAAAAAAAAACAATCCAAGAAACAAGGTTGCTTTTCAGTACAGTAGCTAAATTGACAAATCAGGTAACTGAAATTTTTATTCCATCACAGTTTAGTAGTGAGGACTTTATGAATTCCTTCACTGGAAAAATTTAAGTATTAGAAAAACAATTGTGGAGGTCCAACCTCTGACAGCATCTCCTGATCCAATCATACCTAAAACTCAACAACTACACTCTTTACATTTATAGCACAGGAAGAGCTGTATAATGTTATTACCAAAGCCAAATCAACAACATGTCAGTTAGATCCCATACCAACTAAACTACTGAAAGAAGTGTTACATACAGCTGGTGAGCCTCTTCTGAATATTAATAACTTCTCACTATCTTTAGGTCACGTCCCTAAACCCCTCAAGTTAGCAGTTATTAAGACCCTCATTAAAAAACCTAATTCGGATCAAAACACGCTATCAAATTACAGACCCATTTCAAATTTCCCATTTATGTCTAAGATTTTGGAAAAGATTGTGTCTGCCCAGTTATGTTCCTACTTACAAGAGAACAATATCTTCGAAGAGTTTCAGTCAGGTATTAGGCCCCATCATAGCACAAAAAAAGGCTCTAGTTAAAATCACTATCTATCTTTCTTTCGGCTTCTCCCGTTAGGGGTCGTCACAGCGGATCCTCCGCACGTTTGATTTGGCACGTTTTTATGCTGGATGCCCTTCCTAACGCAACCCTCCCCAATTTATCCGGGCTTGGGACCGGCACTGAGAGTGGCTGGGGATGGTTATCTAATCGAACCCGGGTCGCAGCGGTGAGAGCGCTGCATCTTAACCACCAGGGGACCTTTTTAGTTAAAATCACTAATGATCTGTTTTCAGCTTCAGACCAACCTACATATCTCTGTTAGTTTTGCTAGATCTTAGTGCTGCATTCAACACTATAGATCAGGGATCACCAACCTTTTAAAAACTGAGAGCTACTTCTTGGGTACCGATTAATATGAACGGCCGCCAGTTTGATAAACACTTCTGAAATAACATATTTGCTAAATTTACCTTTAATTATATGTTATTATTAATAATTAATGATATTTTCTATATCTAGTCATCTATATTTTTAAATTCATTTTTAAATTCACACCAATACAAGTGTGATTTTGTCAGGGAACCACCAGCCACACCTCCCTCCAAGGCTCTAACTCTCACTCAGCCTCTCCCTGCTCTAATCACCTACACCTAGTTCCCCATTACCGTTCCCATTTATAAGCTCCAGATTCCACCTCACTCACGGTCAGATCTACTCGTTGCCATGAGAGATCTCCCAGACTTCCTACCACTAGTATTTCCTGTACTTCCATGCTCCTGGCATCGCTTCGGATGAAGCACTCAAGATAGGTTTGCCTTAAACGGTTCACATTGGCAATCATCCCTGGACCTGGTTTAAATCATACCTGTCTGATCGTTACAATTTTGTAGACTTAAATGAAGAGCTATCCAGGTTAATGCAAGTAAATTATGGGGTGCCACAAGGTTCCGTTCTAAGACCCCTGCTCTTCACAATGTAAATGCTTCCCTCAGGAAGAGTTTTTACAAGGTCGAGAAAATATGACCATATAACCCCAATCTTATAATCTCTTCACTGGCTACCTTTTAGGTTTCGAATCAACTACAAACTACTGCTACTTATCTACAAAACACTAAATGGTTTGGCTCCCATGTGTCTTTCCAGTCTTCTAACACGCTACAATCCGTCACGCTCCTTGAGATCTCAAAACTCAGAACTTCTAGTAGTTCCTAGAATAGCAAAGTCCACTAAAGGTGGTAGAGCATTCTCAACATTTAGCTCCTAAACTTTGGAATAGTCTTCCTGACAGTGTTAGGGGTTAAGACACACTCTCCCAGTTTAACTGCAGATTAAAAACTTATGTTTTTAGCAAGGCCTACACATAACACATATCATTACCTTGTGCTCCAGTACATCTGATCAAATGCACATCATCAACTTGTGTTCTTTAATATCATGAACAGCAGCTATGCTAATTTCTCTCTACTGCTTCTCTTTCTCTACCCATCCTGAGGCATCCTGAGGTTGCGCCAGCTCTAGTCATGTCCCACCTCATGAAGATTATGGACCTTTAAAGGAGTAGATACCGACCCCGCAAACATCCCAACCCATCTAGAGATGTACCAGCGCTATTTGGATCCCACTTCATGTGGAGTTTGTGTGTATAAGCACAGCTAGGTCGAAGGACAGAGAGGCCATGAGTGTCACTGCTGTCCAAGTTATAGAACAAGGTGTAGGTCAGCGCGGTAGACCAGTGCTGCAAAATGTCTTGGAGGGGTACTCCAGAGGACCAAGCCTTTGACACAGCCAACCTCCGGCTGGACTGAGCTCTGACCCCAAATGGAGCGGGGAGACCAGAGAACTCATATGATGATGCAATGGAATCAATGATCCATCTGCTAAGGGTCTGCTTATTGGCAGGGAGGCCTCTCCTCGGCAGACCGTAGCCGACAAGCAGTTGGTCAGACTTTCTCCAGGGACCCGTCCTATTGACTTAGGTGTCCTGTGCGTACCAGGCACAGCTGGTTCAATTTCTCCTAGTCTGGGGCCTGAGAAGGAGGGGGATAGAATGCCTGTGACCTTACAGGTCATGAGACTTCCGAGGGCACCTTGGGGCACAAAAAGGCACCAGAAAGGAGGGAGCCACAGAAAGGGCCTGTAGATCTCCTACTCTCTTAAAAGAGCAAATGGCCAACAAGAATGTAGTCTTGATAGAGAGATGACTTCAAAATGCCTCAGCCAGAGGCTCAAAGGGGGGATCAGAGAGAGCCCCCAAAATGACGGCCAGGCCCCATCCAGGCACTCTAGGTCACACCGGGGGCCTCAGCTTCCGGATGCCACAAAGAAAACGCATCACAAGAGAGTCGCTGCCCAGAGACTGCCTCGCTAAGGGTGCATAATATGCTAAAATAGCGGATGTGTAGACTTTCAGGGTGGACGGTGCCAACCCTTTCATAAACTGTCCATAGAGAAAATCCAGCACTGAGCCAACTGGGCAGTGGACTGGATCCAGCTGGTGGTGATTAGCACCACGAGCAGAACAGACGCCATTTGACGGCATATGACCTCCGCGTGGAGGGAGCTCTGGAGTGGAGAATGGTCTCTACCACCTTGGTGGAGAGGCCAGAACCTCAGGGGCCACAGCCAACTTGGAGCCACTAGGAGGAGACGTCCTGGCGAACTCTCTAGAAGCTCCTAGAAGCAGCGCGATGGGAGAAGGCATACAGATGCGGTAAATGACGTCGATCCAAAATAGGATGCAACCCAAGGACCTTTCTGGGAACTATGAAGTACCGGCTGTAGAACCCGGAGCCTTGCTCTGATGGAGGGACCACCTCAATGAAAGTGTTTACCTTTCGTTCCATAACCGGAGCCTGCTTGGTTACCACAAGAGTGGGAATCCCGTTCTTCCCACTAGGTTCTTCCCCGGGGCAGACTAGACTCGGAATGAATCGAGTAGCCTTGCTCTTGATAGGCAGGACCCACTAAGACACATCTGGCAGGCTGCTAGGAAGTCTCTTAGGGGTATTGGTCTCTCGAGACTGACCTCTGGTGTGCCTAGAGCCAGGGCAGTGCCCTAAAGTGAATCTAGGAGGCGGCAAGATCTCCTGGACCACTACAAGACAGGGTGGAGACCGAGGAGGATGCTCGCTGGAGTTGGCCGTGTCCTGAAGCACATTCAGTGGCAGGGTTAATGAACCAGGTCTCTAAGGGGGCCGGGGCAGGGCAGGCACTGCACCAACATATTTCGCGTTTTTGTAGGTAATGTCGGGGTCTTAAGGGTGAAGGCGATCATGGGAGAGAGATTGCTCGCAAGCGTCTCTTCAACCCACGGCACCGCTCCATACCCGTGTATTTTTCCACCCCATGACGTGTGAATTCAGTATCAAATGGGGCTGAAGGGGCTTCACCCATAACCATGACACCTCAGTGTGCAGGTCTGGAAAGAACGGGAGACACCGACCCCCGAACCCTCGACAATGAGTGCGGTGCAATATGCATTTTCTCTTTCAGAGAAAGAGAGGCGGAGCTAATTCTCTCGTCGCAGGGAGAAGAAACCACTGAAAGGCATGATTCTGACTCTGTGAGCGAGTGCTGGACCAAGCAGGTGAGGTTGGAGAAAGGGACAAGCCTGTCTGGAAACCCTCTGTGAGGTTAATTTGCAGGCCACATGAACTGCCGCGCTGCTCTGCCTCAGCGAGAGCAGGGCCAGGACCACAAGTAGCGTGGGCGAGTGCCGCTCGGGATGTGCGTTTTTATACTTCCTGGTCGTGACGTCACCCCGCCAGTGACGGTCAGCGTCCAATTTTTGACTGATTACACACATTATTTCAAAGCATAAATACTCAAGTGCAATTCCAAAGTGTTTCGACACAGCTCGAGTTCCTGGAAGGGAACTAAAAGTGCAAAACACATTCAAGGCCAGGGACTTGCAAGGAGACCTATAGAAGCAAAGGGAGACTCGAAAAACAGATGCAAAATGCCACCATTACATCACAGCAAACACCAACACACCAGCACACAAGTTAAGCCTGGTGGGGGAGTGAGGTCATGGAAGAAGCCCAGGTGCAGAACGATGTCGTGGAAAAAGAGCAGGGGTGGATCAATGTCGTGGACGAAGCCAGGGGGCACACAGTACCCAAACAAACTCAACAGAAAGCAGGAGGCTAGGGAAGAAGAAATAAAAAAAAACTTTACACTGGTTAGGAAACCGCGGAAACTCAGAGGCAGATAACGCAAGGCACCTAAACTCAAAACAAGAAACAGATAAATTTAATAGAGTATTAAAAAAAGATATGGCAAAACACATTTAAGATAGGGACTTACATAGAGCACTATAGAAGCAAGAGGAGATATGAAAAACAAATGCAAAATCAAGTCACAGCACCAACACAGACATCAACTCATACATAACACCAACACATCGGGACACCTTGAAACAACAAAACATATATCTCGAAACAAGTAAGACACAAAAGGGGAAACTTAAATACACACAGAGCTAATTAATTGCAGTTGGGAACATTAAGGGCAGGTAAAGTATGGAGTAGGGAGTGTGGGCCCACTTGTAGCCCCTAGTGGTGAAAAACAAAAAAATAAATCACAGGAACACTGCTACTGACAACTTGGGGTCAATTAACACTGGAGAATTTTTTATAAAAATTATTCCAAAAGTGAGTCATTTAGTTTGAACTAAACAAATATCAATGACATCGTGCCTAGGTTCCCTGGAGGAATCTTGTGGAAACAAATTAAATTCACAGTTGGGACACTGTGTAAAATGCAAATAAAATAGAATAAATAAAAATAAATTCTTATTAATCTCATAAATCCAATTTCCAAGAATTTATACCATTTGAAGGGAAAAATAAAGCCATTTTTCATTTTTACATTTTATTTTTTTTATGGCTCAGAGTTCAGTTGTCTCGGTGTTAAAGTATGTTTTGGTTTTGTGTTTTGGGTGTTTTTAAGCCCAGTTTTAGCTCTTGTCTTTCTCCTTTTCATCCATGTTACGGTACAGAGTGCGTCCGGCTCCGCCCTCCACTCGTGAACCAGCCTTCATACAAGTGCCCCTTACCACATTAAACATGTGGTAACGTGTAGTAAGATTTTTAGCATGTTTGTTTAGTTATCTAATCAGCCAATCATGAACAAATGTTTCAGTTCAAATCAAACATCAGATTATAGAATAATGATCTCGATGATATAGATGTTGGTTCCAGATAGGCAGGTTGGAGTATTTCACAAACCTGCTGATCTTTTAGAATTTGAATAAAAATTATTTACTCATCATACTGAATGGAATCAAACCTTTTATTAGCTGTAAGTGTGTTCCACTGTACAGTATGTGATCGAGCTTAAACCGGATCAGTGGAAGCTACATACTTTTGATTTCAGCTCCCACCTCTCTCCCCCTTAGTATTTCTCCTTTCTAAATTTGTTTTGGAGCACATGATGTGCTGGAGCTTGATATAAACTATTAATAATACATCATAATCATAATATCATAATACAAGTGTCAAGTAAGAGAAAACGTAGGAACAGCTGCTCTTTAGAGAAAACACAAGTGAATGAAGAGGAGGTTTACTCATTGAATTGCTAATTAGGGCCAAAACAACCAGTATTACAGGAAGGATTGTGATTTCTATGAATATTGTACACACAGAAAAATCAAGGTACAGTAATGTACCTAAAAGAGTACAAATGCTTTGTCGCCCCAGCTGTACCCCAGCAGGGTACAGAAATGTACCTTTAAACACTGGTCAGGAGAACCGTTGTTTCATTTCACTGTGTAATACGTCGGCTATATATGGTTGAAATGACAATAAAAGCTTCTTGACTTGACTTGAAATATTTTTTATTGTTGTATTCCAATCCAAAAACTTTAATTCAATTCAGTTTTATTTTTAAAGCACTCTTTTACTAATGGACATTGTCCCTAAGCAGCTTTACATAAATAAGTAGGTTAAAAAAAAATTATTTATATGTTAGTGGGTAAAAGTTCATCCCTAATGAAAGAGCCAGTGGCTTTGATAGTATGAGGAAGAAACTCAAAAGTCCTCTCATCCCAACCTTATCTTGAAGACAAAAATATCCATGCTTAGCCATGCATGTTACTTCTTTGGGCTGATCACACTGCCTTCTCAGATGAAAACACTACTTAATCCAAGTCTTCAGCGTAGCATTGATTGGGTCTTGAAGTAAACATGAACTAGTTTTGCATGAATTCAAAGGTGGGGTCAAGTATTTTACACTTGGCTCAGAGAAGGCAAACTTCTGGTAGGGAAATAGTCTGAGTGTATATATAAATTAAAACAGCCTCCACAAAACTCCAAACACCAAACACTCTACGCCAAAAGAAATATTTCTACCAGTTTCACAAGAGCAGCTGTTTTATGTCTTGAATTTGTCTCGCCCAACATCTCTACACTCCACACCAACAACCCCCAGCTTATTTACAGCTGTGATCAGAATGTTGTGCTTTTTATAATGTGAGTTCCATCTCTTTATGCCAAAGTTATAGAATAATGCTTTCCCCCCCCCCCCCCCCCCCCCAAGTATAAATACTTTAGCAGCCTATTTTTATTTTGGAGAAACGTTCACTTTCTTTGATCCTGTACTTAGAAATATTGTATATAAGGAGTTTGACAAGTCCCCTCGTCTTCCCAGGAGGCCTAGCAAACTCTCAGCTTTGCCTCTAATGTACCTCAAGGTCTGGGAAGGTGTCTGAATAGGTCTCTTTTGACGAAAAGGTGTCCCATTAGGGAATGCATTTCCAACTTCACCACCTTTACCAGGGTAAAGCAGTTACTAAAAACAAATTAATGTCTAAAAAAAAAATCTAGGATATTTGGTTTCTACTCTCCCATTTTGGATTTCATTTTGTGTTATTCCTGAATGGCCACTTTAAACCGTGGAACCTTATCTTCCAAGAAATCTACAAATAAAAGTCCTCAAATGTTAATCAACTTTGTCTGTTGTAATATATTTAATACAGTGTTGATATTCTATGTTTAAATAGACTTGAATAAATGATTGTGCTTCCTGTCTACAGCAAGCACTGCTGGACCAAGGACTGGAAAATAGTTAGGGACAACCTTTATTCAAATTCCTTCATGCTGCAGTCAGGAAAGTGATTTTAAAACAAAGGGGACGAGGTTGAGATTTTTCTCATAGCTTATTTTGGTCTTCAACCAAGACAAGACCTTGAACTTATTGCACCCTTCTACCAACCTTTTTTTTCACACATACATATATTTTACAAATAATTACATACATTGCACATATCTCACATTATTAGCACAGTATTCGGAATAAGTCATACTGACTATTTTTGCAATGGTCAGTCTGAATACTTGATCTTGATTGGCTGCTGTGAAGATCAGAATGAAGAAAAAGTGTAATCTCTGTGATTAAATCATGGCATGATACTATATTTGAGAATGTAAGAAACTGCAAATATTTATGCTGAATTGAATCAAAACTTAATGTCATTGGCTGTAAGTGTATACAGGCTGATGTGATGCATGTGATCTGGCTGAAACTGGATCAGTGGAAGCTACATAGTTTCGCTTTCCAAAAAAAACCCTCGCTTTCTCTTTCTTCCTCTCTCTCTCTCTCCTAATTTGTTATGGAACACAAGTGCAATGAAAACAAAAGTGAATTAAGAAGGAACTTTCTCTATGGAATTTTTACTCTTTTACTTTACGAGTGTTACAGGAGAACTTTAGGAACAGGGGAATATTAGGAATATTGTAGAATAATGTAGGGTGGTCCAATTAAATTTTAACTTTCTAAAATGGCATGAACCATTGCATATGTATATATTGGCACACAGTTGCACGTAAGTAGGAATATTTAGAATTAATGATACGGTTTTAACCTTGTGGTACATGTGAATTCTGTAAATTCTATTGAATACTTTGTTCGGACTGGTTACTGGATTGTGATTGGCTGGAAGAAAGATGTGAGTTTAAACATACAGGATGTTTGCGATTTATTTAATCAGCATTTTGTATTAATGCTCTGCCTTGTGAAATTATGATTTGTGAAAGTGAAATAACTATTGTAAACATTCCCTAATGTGCTTACTGAGCTAAATATAGGATTTTTGCCTGTCATTCAACTTATTTGGTGAATTTCGCAATTCGATACAGAAAGATGAACTGATTGAATTGGCAAAGATAAAAAAAATAAAAATAAATGTAATCTTATGGCACCACCACTACGTTTCTGTGTAGTATTTAGAGCAGCCAAATTCTAGATCTAACAAGCCATATATAAAATAACTCATGAAAGTGATCCGTTAAGTCAGTTTGATTTTATTGCTCCATGTCGGGTGGTTAATCACCTCCACATCCTGCATTAAAATCATATAACACACACCTAGCCATGGATTATCCCACACAGAAAGATCATGGATCATTCTCCTTCCTATGTTACACACAAGAATGCAACTTCTACAAAGCTCAAATCATACTACTACAGAATTCTTTATTATTTACACGTTTTTATTGACTTCTGAAGTCTGAGTGAATGTATTTATTTACTGTTAGAAGTATTGCATAATATCGTTATCAGTATTTTGTAAAGCACAGACGGCTCTCAGTTGTTGGTTGTTCACCCTCATTTTCTCAATAATGCTTAACACGCCCGCGTTACAGAGGAGCTCGTTACCCACGATTTCTCTTGTCGACTTCAAGACCTCCTCCATCACCATCACGACCGGTTGATGTAAGATAAACATGCGAGTCTGTTGTTCCATCACGTTGACCTTCCCACTGAGGACTCTCAGAAGGTGGACGGCGCTCCTGACCTTCCTCTGCAACTCAGCGATTCCCCACCTCTGTCTTTTCATTACTTTGACCTCTTTGCGGATCTGATCCAGCTTATAATCAATCTGGGTGATAGAATTGTTGGTCCGTGAAATCTTGGACCTGTAGTTGCTCACTTTATCTTCATATTTGTCTGCTTGTTTCTTGAACTTTTCCACCTCCTCTTCAGCTATTTTGATAGCTTTTGACGTTTCAGAAAATTGTATTGCGCTAGCAATCACCATCGCAGGACCTGTAGAGAAAATGTTTATATTCAGCCAATTGGTGGGTGCTGTGACAAAACACACACATACATTTATACATATACACAATATGGACAAAAAAACTGGGACACCTGGATTTTCCAGGATGTCTCTGGATGTGCTGGCATAAAATTCCCCTTTCATTTGAACTAGGAGACCCAAACCTGTTCCAGCAAGACAATACCCTTGTGCACAAAGTCATCTCCAGGAAGATATGCTTTACATCGTTTGGAGTAAAAGATCCTGAGTGGACTACTATAAAAATCTGATATCACTGACTGCACCCCAGACCTCCTCACCTTCTCACCTACAATCAGTACCATACTTTACTAACACATTTGTGGCTGAATGAATCTCCGCAAATCTCCCTTAGGAGAACATCTAAAAATCTCCATAAGAAGGAACATCTAAAAACCACATAGCAATCATGTAGTCATGTTTATACAAATATTTGTATAAACTTGTTAGAAAAAGGAAAAACTTGCCAAATGAGGAATGAATTCTTCTAGCGGAAAATCCTGAGGAAGAACTTTCAAGTGGATCTGGGCTGGACAACAAAACAACAATCTCAAGTAGTAAATCAAGTCCACTTCAGAATGGGGTAACAGACATAATTCATAATTTGAAGTGGCCTAGTTAAAGCCCTGACCTGAACTTCATCTGAACCCTGAGATACTGTCAGCATGAACATGAATAGTCAATAGAAAGTGCCATGCTCCTGTACAGATGAATCTCCTGTCATCAGAAGTGTTTGGTTGCAGTAGTTGCTGCTAAAGTTATTCATTTTAAGGCGTTCCATCTTTGATAAATTATCTTTTTTCTCATTTCTTTAACGATCTTTTGTATTAGTATAAGAACCAGAAAACAATCAAATTTGCAAAAATAGAGGAAATCAGGAGGGGGCAAATATTTTTTTCACAGCACGTGTGTGATTTTTATTATTATATTTTACTATTTCTTAATTCTTGAATATATAATTAGAATTCTTACCAACAACCCAGCCGACAAATGGTATAGGAGTAATACCCAGTCCAACTGCTAAACCCACTTTCGCATTGTCTTCCCTTTTTTCCTGTTCCTCAACTGTCCTTCTTGCTGAACTCAGGTTTCTCTCTGCCTGCTTCAAAGCTCCCTGAGATTCTTTGAGCATCTCTTTATTAGAATCCTGCCTTGTTCTCAAGTTGCCCAAAACCTCTTTTGTATAATTTTTCTTTCGTTCCAGTTTTCCCTCGTCCTGCGTGAGCGTCTCCAAGCTTTTATCCAGAGACCTCAAGCACGTCGAGGCTGCTTCATCCGAGCACTGTAAACTCCTCCAGGCTTGTTCGATCTGGTTCCTGATGTAGCCGTAGTTGGAGCAGTATCCAGTAACAGGGTGTACATCTGCATCAATGAGGGCTTCATAGACACTATTGAGGGAGCACATGCATATTTTCAGGGGCTTGATAACAGCTTTGGCTGCGTTCTTCACCGCAACTCTACAAAAACAACAAAAAGAAGACAATATATTTATTCAGAGACGGATGCATCCTTTCTCTTCCATTCAGTCATGTGAAAACACACATCCCACTTACTCATAGGAACCTGCCAGGGCCATGGTAACCTGAATTAGAAACAGAAAGTGCACATTAATTTCAGTTAAATATCAGTTATGAATGTCACATGAGAAACACAAGGCCGACAGAAGATCTAGTTCATTTCCTATAAACCACTGCACTTGCCATAAGAGAGCACATTTTCTGATGACCCTATTTTTTATTTATAACACATTACATATTTGCTATTTATCAGTGTGCCAGCGGGCGCGTGGCTGAGCGCCGGTTTGTGAATGGAGGACGAGGATGGGGGGAGAAAAGCGGTAAGAATGACACACCTGAGAAACTTTATCCTAATGACTGTTCCCTCTTGCAGTGAGCGGAGGAAAAGTATAAAAGAAGCGAGAGAAGGGCGCTGGAAGAGATCCCGAGACTCACGTGTATGTATGCATGCGGCTGTCTGTCTGTCTGTCTGCCTGCCTGCCGGCCGAACTGGTCGCTGCGCTCGGATTTTTCCTTCTTCAGAACCACTTGCTCTACTACCATTAGATTTATGTGATGATTATATAATGATTATAATTAGGAAGACACATTGTACATATTATATATAATCAGAAGTTGAATCAGAGTTCATGAACAAATCTGTTGACGCAGAATTCAGAGCATCAGAAAGAGTGAAGCGGTCATATATGTATGTGTGTGTATATATATATATATATATATATATATATATATATATATATATATATATATATATATATATATATATGCTTTTTCTGCTCATCCCACGTTCTCCCGTGTGCTGTTCAGCACCGCGCTTCTACTTTCGCCTCCCGTTCATCGCATAACATATAACAACAAAAGGCATATGTGCACTAACAAACAGCAGAGATTCACCAGTATACAATACAACACCTGTAGCAGCCTCCACCTTCTCAACACACTCTCCTCACTAGTCAACACATTTCCCTCTCCATCCTTTACTGCTTTAACTTGCAGTACATCCTTCCCAGCTCGGTCCCTCTGCCTGGCCAATCGGTACAAATCCTTTTCTCCTTCCTTAGTGTCCAACCTTTCATACAGCTCCTCATATGCCTTTTCCTTGGCTTTCGCCACATCCCTCTTAACCTGCTGCCGCATCTCCTTGTACTCCTGCCTACTTTTCTCTTCTGTCTATCCCACTTCTGTTTTGCCAACCTCTTTCCCCTTATGCTCTCCTGCACTTCCTCAATCCACCACCACGTCTCCTTGTCTTGCTTTCTATTTCCAGATGTTACACCAAGTACTTTTCTAGCTGCCTCCCTCATCACTCCTGCAGCAGTTGCCCAATCATCCAACACCTCCTTAACACCACTGAGCCTCTGTCTGACCTCTTCCCTGAACCTCACACTACACTCTTCCTCCTTCAGTTTCCACCATCTTATTCTTCTTTCAGTCCTCACTCTCCTCTTCTTCTTCGCCTCCAAAACCATCCTACAGACCACCATCCGATGCTGTCTAGCTACACTGTCCCCTGCCAACACCTTACAGTCTCCATAGCACATAGCACATAGTCCACCTGTGTGCACCTTCCTCCACTCTTATACGTCACCCTATGATCCTCCTTCTTCTTAAAATACGTGTTCACCACTGCCATTTCCATCCTTTTAGCAAAATCCACCACCATCTGCCCTTCCACATTCCTCTCCTTATAACCATACCTACCCATCACCTCCTCATCACCTCTGTTCCCTTCACCTACATGCCCATTAAAGTCTGCCCCAATCACCAATCGTTCTTTCCTAGGTACACCATCTACCACTTCATCTAATTCACTCCAGAATCTTTCCTTCTCCTCCATCTCAGAGCCAACTTGTGTAGCTTAGGCACTGATGACATTTATCATCATCCCTTCAACTTCCACCTTCACGATCATCACCCTATCAGAAACTCTCTTCACCTCCACTACACTCTTACTGTACTCTTCCTTCAGAATCACCCCTACACCATTTCTCTTTCCATCAACACCATGATAAAACAGTTTAAATCCACCTCCAATGCTCCTGGCCTTACTCCCTTTCCACTTGGTCTCCTGAACATACAGCATATCTACCTTTCTCCTCTCCATCATATCAGCTACCTCTCTCCCTTTACCTGTCATAGTACCAACATTTAAAGTACCAACCCGAACCTCCACTTTCCTGCACTGCTCCTTTCCCTGCCGTCTCTGTAGACGTCTTCCTCCTCTCCTTCTCCTCCTTCGGCCAACAGTAGCCCAATTTCCACCGGTACCCTGTCGGCTAACGATACCTGTGGCGGTCGTTGTTAACCCGGGCCTCGACCGATCCGGTATGAAATTCTCATTTGTGATCCGCATATTTGATTTGGCACATGTTTTACGCTGGATGCCCTTCCTAACGCAACCCTTACCATTTACCCGGGCTTGGGACCGGCACTAAGTGTGCACTGGCTTGTGCATCCATAATGCCTGGGTAATAATTTGAAGTCCTGATAAACTTATAAAATGTTTTTCAAGCAAATCCTACATTGTTGGTTTTAACATTTGAAACAAACGCAGATCTGAAATCCTGAATTACACCAATCCCAAAGAAAAATTACACTATATTCATGATTCATTTAGTAAAAGACGACTAAATAGACTAAAGTCTATTTCATATTGTGCTTCAGAATAGTGGAATTCTCGGATTCCGACTGTAACATATGGTTGCTTTAATTTGATTATACAGACTCACTAGTAAGACACGGACCTTTCAGCTATAAACTATTAATAGACTTTTTTTTAATGTAACACTCGAGATTGTGTGTTTATATAATAGTTCATATTAATTTGCGGCTTGTCTCATATTTCTTACATATTGTGCATTTTTGTGGATTCTCTTAATATTTACTCAACATTTTACCACATAATCTTTCAGTACACTGTTTTGCTTTGAAATTTTTGTGTGAAAAATTCTACTTTTGCCAATAAAATACTGCACAATTGTTTTCCAACAAGCCACAATATTAATCACATCAAAATGTTTTAATAAACAAATTGGATTGCAATGTTGTAGATTTAATAGAGGATAAAAAGGAGATGCTCTTTCAGCACAAACTGATACTTTGCTTTCTTGTAGTACACTTTTAACTGATCATTGTTAAGTGTTTATTTGCATTGCATAAAAACATGCATGATTTTGTTATCAACAATTTACATGTAATAAAGATAAATTGCTTTATTTGTTGTAGAATTTATAATTTACTTATTATGTTTACATATTTAAATTGAATTTCTGTTCATTTATGTGTGTGTATTTAGTTATATATATATATATATATATATATATATATATATATATATATATATATAAAATATTTATAGACACACACATACACCTATATACACAGTATGTATATATATGAAATGATGTTTTCTGAATTTGGACTGTATGTAGATTTGGATGGCGGCTCTTTAAAAGGCAAAATTGACAATAAATAACCAGCATTGTATCTATAAGACATTTTTCCCAGAATGTTCTTGTGACCTGGTAGCAACTCATCCACAGCCTGGTGTTGGGTTGCAACCCACTGATTGGGGACGTCTGAGTGAATACGTCACCGTCAAAATCAGTAATGTTATTACACAAAACAATTACGACAACACGTCTATAATAAATACTCAGACGTCTGGGCTTGAGTTATACTGGAAAACTCTCTGATCACTGATCAGTATAGTCACGGCTTTGAAAATTCACAAGATGGAACATATACAGAGGTTCTATGAATGTCTTTTTTTTTTAAAGGAAAATATGATGGATCCAGAAACATCTTAGAAAATTGTCATGTGCTGTCTTGAGTCCTCAAATATTTATCAACTTTGTTTGTTGTAATATTTTTAATATTGTGTTGATAGTCTATGTTTAAGTAGACTTGAATAAATGATTGTGCTTCCTGTTTACAGCAAGCACTGCTGGACCAAGGACTGTGACAATAGTTAAAAACACCCTCCATTCAAATTCCTTCCTGCCGCAGTCAGGAAAGTGATTTCAAAACAAAGGGGACGAGGTGGAGATTTTTCTCATAGCTCATTTCAACCAAGACTAGACCTTGAACTTATTGCACCCTTACACCAACTTTTTTTTTTCACACATACATATATTTTACAAATAATTGCATACATTGCACCAACTCTCATTATTAGCAGTATTTGGAATAAGTCATACTGACCATTTTATACAATGGTCATTCTGAATACTTGATCCTGATTGGCTGCTGCGTCTAAGCCTTTAAGCAAGATGCTTAACAGTTCAGTTATATAAGTAAGAAAATTGCTTTGGATAAGGGCGTCTGCCAAAAATACGGAAAATGTAATTAGACAAGCAACATCAGTGTTATGACTAAAATCATGCAGATACAAATCAAGAGCTTCAGTTAATGTTCACGGTGAAGATCAGAATAAAGAAAAAGTGTAATCTTTGTGGCTTAAATCATGGCATGATACCATATTTGAGAATGTAAGAAACTGCTAATATTTATGTTGAATTGAATCAAACCAAATATTCCAAAAATTAGGAATATTGCAGAATAATGTAGGGTGGTCCAATGCAATTTTAACTTTCTAAAATGGCATGAACCATTGCATATGTATGTATTGGCACACATTCCAAAAAAAGTTGGGAGAATTGCCCCTAGAACTGCGCAGGCTTCAGCTGAGACTAGGGTACTGGTATGGTGTAAAGGGTCATCTGGAAAATCATCCAGTTAGATTGATTTTAAAAGAATGTTGGGAATATGAGAACAGGGAAAGAACAAGCTTTGGTTGGATAGAAAGGAAGGTGGTGAACAAGTTGGAGCTGAAAAATCGTGAAAATGCTCCTTCTGTTGCTTTACCAGCAATTCCACCGTGGTTGTTTCATAACCCTGTAATCGATTTACAAGTTAAGAAAATATTGACTAATCCGGGGATAAATATGCCAGTTGAATTAATAGATCGGCAGTACATTACACAAGAGTATTACTGTCAGGGTGCGAGTGGTGAAACAAGATGCGGAAGCCGGAATGCAGCTCGCTCAGGTTTAATGACAGGATTGAGAAAGAGAGACACACGCACGCAGGCGCGCACGCACACATACACTGCAGTCCTTTGGTTGCGAGAGTCCAAAGTGCGCTTGGGGGAGAAGTGTAACGGATCCGAGATGCACGGGGAGGAGAATCGCAGCCGGTACCGGATAGTAGATTCCGAATGGACCGGATTGCATTGCGTACTGCATGCACCAGCGAACCCATGCAGCAGTACCTAACACATTCACACCAACGGGGAGTGGGTGTGAATGAGAGGTTTATGTAGGAGCGGGTGATGAGCTCCAGCTGAGCGTGATTTGGCCTGGAGCTCCAGAGAGAGTGGAGGCATGATTGATGGTGAGTCCCAGGTGTGCATGGTTACCTGGAGCTCTAGGGAGAGCGGAGGCGTAGAAAGCCACCAAAGGGGGCGTGGCAGGTGGATCCCTGACAATTACGATGCACTACAGGTATTTACTGACGGTTTTAAGGATCCAGAATCTGAAAGGAATGCAGCAGCAGTATATATCCCTGCTCTTATGACAAAGATTGCAAAAAGACTTTCAGATCAAGTGTCAGTTTTTGCCTCCGAACTTTTAGCTATTGTACTAGCCCTACAGTGGATAGAAGAAGTCCAACCAGAAAGAATGGGAAGATTGGGAAATAGAAAGAAGGATGTCATCATCACAAGATTAAGAATTGGACACACTGCATTAAAACATTGTCTCTTTAGAATAGGAAAGCATGAATCGGGTGAATGTGAGAAGTGTGGGGAACTGGAAACAGTGAGGCACATACTAGATTAGTGTCCTGCATATGAAAGGGACAGATTTCAGTTAATTCAGGAATTAGGGTGGATAGGAGTGGACAATATCTCTCTAAAGGTACTGCTGGGAAGTGAGTATGGGCAATCGAGAACTCAAGAATTGTTATTTAAATACCTAAAAAAATACAGAAACGATGGTTTTAATTTCTTTTTTTTTTTCTTTTTTTCTCCCTACCTCTTCTTTCCTTTCTGTGTTTGCTCCACACTCCAGATCAGTAGGTGCCGGTAATGCACCTTTTCGTTGGTCTGCCAAACCGCCATAAAACACCACAAGAAAAAGATGATGATTTAGGAGCTCGCTTAGTCGACGCTCGCTTTGCTCGTTACTCTGTCTGGTTTTGTGATTTCCTGTGACTGACGTAAGCCCGTTCTGACTCTGAGTTTGCCTTGTCCCATTTCTGTACCTCACTGTCTCTTAACTGTAAATATATGTACATACATATTCGTTGTTTTGTTCACCGGTAGTAGGGGTGTGGCTGCCATTTCTGTTGGGTGTGTTTGTTTCCTGTGTTTTGGTAAAGGAGTTAGGGAAGTGGTTTGTCTTTCTTTTGGGTTTTATTTGTAGGCATTTAGTGTTTGTCCAAAGTGCTTTTTGTTTGTCCAAAGTGCTTTTTGGCCATGGTCCACCCTGAAATCTGTCCCGGTGCTTAGTATTGTACATAATTCAATATACCTTCCGTTTACAATACCCCGGTCTTTTTGTTTCCATTCCCCCATCACACTTTTACCAAATAAACTTTAATTCACCTTATATTATATTTACCCCGTGCCTTTAATCACGCTGTGTGCCCCAACCCAAGACTGGGATGTAACAATGGTCAGTCCGAATACTTGATCCTGATTGGCTGCTGCGTCTAAGCCTTTAAGCAAGATGCTTAACAGTTCAGTTATATAAGTAAAAAAAATTGCTTTGGATAAGGGCGTCTGCCAAAAATACGGAAAATGTAATTAGACAAGCAACATCAGTGTTATCACTAAAATCATGCAGATACAAATCAAGAGCTTCAGTTACTGTTTACAGCGAATATCAAAATGAAGAAAAAGTGTAATCTCTGTGAATTAAATACCATAATACCATGTTACCATATTTTAGAATGTAAGAAACTGCTAATAATTATGCTGAATTTAACCAAACTTATTGTCATTGGTTGTAAGTGTATACAGGCTGATGTGATGCATGTGATCTGGCTGAAACTGGATCAGTGGAAGCTACATAGTTTCGCTTTCCAAAACCCCCCTCACTCTCTCCCTCCTAATTTGGTATGGCACACAAGTGCAATGAAAACAAAAGGGAATGAACAGGGGATTTTCTCTTTGGAATTTTTACTTAGGGCCAAAATAATGAGGGCTACAGAAGAAACTTTAGGAACAGGGGAATATAAGGAATATTGTAGAATAATGTAGGGTGGTCCAATGCAATTGTAACTTTCTAAAATGGCATGAACCATTGCATATGTATGTATTGGCACACAGTTGCACGTAAGTAGGAGTATTCAGAATAAATCATACGGTTTCAACCTTGTGGTACATGTGAATTCTGTCAATTCTATTGAATACTTTGGTCAGACTGGTTACTGGATTGTGATTGGCTGGAAGGAAAATGTAAGTTTAAACATACACACTGTAAAAAATTACCTATAGAATCTACCCAAAAAATGTGAGGTAACAACTGTTTGTAAAGAGTACCTAAATAAATCAGCTATAACATGGCAATTGAAATGAGGTCAAATCTATTCATAATATTAGACAATGAATTACTTATTAAAAGTGAGTATTATTAACACCATTGTATTTTTTCAATTTATTTAATAATAGCTGTTATTAATTAACCAATATATCTAACCATTATTGAATCAGGAAGGTAAACCTACTAATAACATTAAAATGTTATCAGACACAGTGGATCATGATTTTTTTAATAAACAACCAAAAATCTAACAAATGATTCTTTGCATAATCAACAAGAACAAATTAAAATCTTGATCACAAGAAATTTATTTTTTTCCTAAAAACAGCATTATAAAAATACAAATAAAAAAAAATTAGGCTAACATTGCTCAAATAGTGTGTCTACTTGTTCCTTAATTAACCTTAGGACGCCTATTTGTTCAAATAACAAACATCTACTTGAAATTTACCAATTACTGTATCCTGAGACACCAATACTTGAATAGATGTATTTTTTATGTACACAATGAGATGCATTTCAAAACATTTTGACATTAACAACAACAAAAAAGGCAAGAAGCAGTCTATTCCATGAGTTAAATTTTGAGGATGTGAACCTTCTTGAGACACTTGTGTCCATCTAGCTCCAAAAGAAGTTTTTGAAATACTTCAAAAGTATTCTTGAGCTTCTTGGAATATTCAAGGTTAAGGGCATAGATTAATCCTATCAACAACATGCATGCCTTGGTTTTGTAGCCACACCCATTGATCACTTGGATGCCCTCTATCACAATAGATACGTCCACTGGATCGTCCTCAGCCATGGGATTATGGATCAAAAGCACCTTCATAGTTTGTTCTGTTTGGCCCATTTTTCATGTTTAACTGGCAGAAATAAACAACAATAAACTTAATGCAAGCAATAAGTTAAGAGAAAAATTGAATGCTTTTAAACCCAATAACATTTATCAATCTAACCACATGCTGTAAATGAGAAAATTGTTCGTTTATGAGGCTGTCTGTAAACACCTTGTGTATATTGGTCATTTTGTAACTTACCTGGGAGTCTTGGAAGAGCTCTTCTTGCGGCTCCCCTAGGTACTCAATGAGGTAGGAGAGCGCTGCATCCCTTTTATTCTCAATACTCTGAGACTGTAAAGAGATGCATTTTAATGACCACGTTTGCACTTTTGAGACTATTTAAACAAAAACATACCTCATTTACAGTGTTAAGCAGAGGGCGCATCCTGGTACCAACAGCACCTCAGAGAGGAGCTCAGACTGTTTTTTCCGAATATCATTCTTTCCCACATGTAACCCAGCCATTAGGGAGGCACAAGCGAGTGCACTCTTGGTGCCGGTCCCAAGCTCGGGTAAATGGGGAGGGTTGCGTTAGGAAGGGCATCCAGCGTAAAAACATGTGCCAAATCAAATATGCGGATCAAAAATGAGAATTTCATACCGGATTGATCGAGGCCTAGGTTAACAACGACCACCACAGGTATCGTTAGCCAACAGGGTACCGGTGGAAATTGGGCTACTGTTGGCCGAAGGAGGAGAAGGAGAGGAGGAAGACGTCTACAGAGAAGGCAGGGAAAGGAGAAGGTGTAGGAGAGTGGAGGTTCGGGTTGGTTCTTTAAATGTTGGTACTATGACAGGTAAAGGGAGAGAGGTAGCGGATATGATGGAGAGGAGAAAGGTAGATATGCTGTGTGTTTAGGAGACCAAGTGGAAAGGGAGTAAGGCCAGGAACATTGGAGGTGGGTTTAAACTGTTTTATCATGGTGTGGATGGAAAGAGTAATGGTGTAGGGGTGATTCTAAAGAAAGAGTACAGTAAGAGTGTAGTGGAGGTGAAGAGAGTTTCTGATAGGGTGATGATCATGAAGGTGGAAGTTGAAGGGATGATGATAAATGTCATCAGTGCCTAAGCTCCACAAGTTGGCTGTGAGATGGAGGAGAAGGAAAAATTCTGAAATGAACGGATGGTGGTTGGGGCAGACTTTAATTGGCATGTAGGTGAAGAGAACAGAGGTGATGAGAAGGTGATGGGTAGGTATGGTTTTAAGGAGAGGAATGTGGCGAAAGCCAAGGAAAAGGCATATGAGGAGCTGTATGAGAGGTTGGACACTAAGGAAGGAGAAAAGGATTTATACCGATTGGCCAGGCAGAGGGACCGAGCTGGGATTTAGAGCAATAAAGGATGGAGAGGGAAATGTGTTGACTAGTGAGGAGAGTGTGTTGAGAAGGTGGAGGGAGTATTTTGAGCAGCTGATGAATGAGGAAAATCAGAGAGAGAAGGTTGGATGATGTGGAGTTGGTGAAGCAGGATGTAGATAGGATTAGTAAGGAGAAAGTGAGAGCAGCGATTAAGAGGATGAAGAGTGGAAAGTCGGTTGGACCAGATGACATACCGGTAGAAGCATGGAGATGTTTGAGAGATGGCAGTTGAGTTTTTGACCAGATTGTTTAACAGGATTTTGGAAGGTGAGAAGATGCTTGAGGAATGGAGAAGAAGTGTGCTGGTACCGATCTTTAAGCATAAAGGAGATGTGCAGTCTTGCAGTAACTACAGGGAAATTAAGTTGATCAGTCACACCATGAAGTTATGGGAAAGAGTAGTGGAAGCCAGGCTGAGAGAAGAGGTGACCATCTGTGAGCAACAGTATGGTTTCATGCCGAGGAAGAGCACCACAGATGCCTTATTTGCTTTGAGGATGTTGATTGAGAAGTGTAGCGCCCCGAAAACATCATTTCATATATATACATACTGTGTATATAGGTATATGTGTGTGTCTCCTTTTTATCCTCTATTAATCTACAACATTGCAATCCAATTTGTTTAATAAAACATTTTGATGTGATTAATATTGTGGCTTGTTGGAAAACAATTGTGCAGTATTTTATTGGCAAAAGTAGAATTTTTCACAAAAAAAGTTCAAAGCAAAACAGTGTACTGAAAGATTATGTGGTAAAATGTTGAGTAAATATTAAAAGAATCCACAAAAATGCACAATATGTAAGAAATATGAGACAAGCCGCAAATTAATATGAACTATTATATAAACACACAATCTCGAGTGTTACATAAAAAAAAAGGTCTATTAATAGTTTATAGCTGAAAGGTCCGTGTCTTACTAGTGAGTCTGTATAATCAAATTAAAGCAACCATATGTTACAGTCGGAATCCGAGAATTCCACTATTCTGAAGCACAATATGAAATAGACTTTAGTCTATTTAGTCGTCTTTTACTAAATGAATCATGAATATAGTGTAATTTTTATTCGGGATTGGTGTAATTCAGGATTTCAGATTTGCGTTTGTTTCAAATGTTAAAACCAACAATGTAGGATTTGCTTAAAAAACATTTTATAAGTTTATCAGGACTTCAAATTATTGACACTTAAATTCATCTAAGTAAATATAGGGCAAAAAACATAGGGTTTCGTTTTGAGTTTTATTTTTAAATTTAACTTTGATTTTAGGTAGTGTTTTTTTTTTTTTTTTTACTGTTTCCTTTTGGATTAAATGGACATACGTGATGCTGATGCTCTCCATTAGGTATCTGGTGGAGACCTCTGTGTAAATGCTTGAGATGATGTGGATTGGGAATGTTGGAGACCTGAAAGGCTTGATAGAGAATAAATAAAATAGTTTCTTTTTATATATATATATATATATATATATATATATATATATATATATATATATATATATATATATATATATATATATATATATATATATATTTGTATAATTGAGTTTCAGATATGTGATCAACAGCAAACACTTTGATAAATAAAAATAATGTATTTGTATAAAAGGTAGAACCAATTGACAACAGCTACAACCACAACAAGCTACAAACAAAACAATGTTAATTGGAGATGATTGTCTTTATTACAGCTCAAAAATACTATTAAACAGGGCCACTTCATAAGCAAATCATAAGCAAACACTAAATTAATTATATTACTGAAATTCTGTTTAGCGCTTAACTGATAGTTAAAGTTTTTGGTAATAATCATGCGATCTATAAGTAGCACACAGCAGTAACAGAAAACATTAACATATACATATATAATGTAATCCATTTTACGGAGTGGACGAACCTGGATGACCAGAAGGTGGCGATATTTGCCATTGCTGCTACTGTAGTTTAATTATTTCCACATGAATAGAATCTAAAGTTAAAGAAAAAATATTACTATATAGTAACTTACTGTGGCCTTTTTATTTTTTTTTTTTAAAGACACCAGGTGGGTTTGTCGGAAAGTTTGGGCAAGGATGTATGTGGCCTGCACTGTGGCCAAATTTCTTTGTCTAATGTAATGTTATTTTTCTTACACGTAGTTTAATTGTTCTTCCTCTGCGAATCCACTTTGGGCAGTTTCTTGAATAAACTGTATCTCTTCAGGTTTAGCGGCAGGTAAAATGGCGAGCAACTCTTTTTCAATCTTCTTCAGTCTTGAATCGGTCTTCCTATCAAACTCTTCCTTATTCTTGAGCACACGTTTTTTGATTTCGTTCTGAGCCATGTCACAGGACTTCCTTAACTGTACATGCATTTGCAGAAACTGTGGACTTTGTGGATCAGCAGACATAAGTGTCCCCAGAGTGCTGACGCTATCCATTAGGTATCTGGTGGACACGTCCGTATAGGTGCTGGAGATCATGTGGACCAGGCTGGCGATGTTAGTGGCCTGAAAGGCTTGATTGTAGAGCATGTCTTTACAGAAAAGCTTCCCATCATAGGAATGTCTGTTTGATGTCTCAGCTGTGGTGGCAAAATCATTGAGAGTCAGGTTTAGGCTGTTTTTCACAATGTTTGACACCATCTGAAAAAACTGCACCATCTTCTCCCACTGTTTCTTCACTTTTCCCATGGCATCCAGACCTTTGACCAGCATTTGAATGGTAGTGTTGAAGTCGATCTTTTTGACTTGACAGTTTCTCAAAGTGACCAGAATCTCATTCAGCTCCTTCTGGTTCCTCTCCATGCTCTCCACATTCTTGTCATATAGCTCTCTGGACTTGTTCATTTGAGCACGAGTTTCTTCGATGCGGAACCGGGCGTTCTTTGAGGCCTTTTGTGAAGCGGTCATCCTCCCCATTTTACTTTCTTCTTTAAACATCATTGGGGGTTTGGGAGTCAGGGGAGGGGACTTTGTCACGTCTTTGCTTTTGCTGTCAAATCTGTAAGCTGATTCGGTTAATTCTTTGATTCTTTCGATTAACTCTAAGGTTTTGGCTTTATCACATTTCCCATCGGGTGCATATTTTGCTAGTTCTTTACAGATCATAATGCCCTCATTGCATATATTTTTAGCATGTTCCCTTGGTTGGCATTTTGGGAGTTTTTCCAAATTTTTCATAATTCTTTTAAACTGCATTGCTGGAAATTCTGTTAGTGCAGCATTGTTCTTTTGATCATACAAACTGAACCAGTCGATCTTGTCCTCCTGCACAAAATGCTCGATCATCTCTGTGCATTTCAGAATTTCGGCAGACTTGCTATAGATGTTGATTCTATCCACAGGATCAACAGAGTCTTCCCCTCTAATGTGATTTACCGTCTCAGCAATTGTTGTTGTAGCTTTGCACGCTTGGGCTACTGGTTGAGTCATCAGCATTGTGATACCGTGAAAAACGCCTGTCATGGCGTCGGTCACGGATCCAACAAGATCCATAGCCATCATTTCCCATCCACCAGGAAGGCTCCTCATTGCACTCTTGTAGCTTTCCTGTGCTTCTTTCAGTTCTTCTTCCAAAACTTTGACTGCCTTCTTGGAACGTTCAACAGCTTCTTTTGAGGACTCCTCCCTCAGTTTATTCTCATCTAGTGTCCTCTTGACTGCATCCAGCTCTTCTCCATAAAGGTTTCTAGCTTTTAGAGACACTTCCAGTAGTTCTTGGATAATATTGATGACTTCTTCAAACCGTTCTTTGGTTGAATTGGCCAACTCAAGGCATCTGTCTGCAATGCCACGGATGTTCGTCAACTGGTTGGGGAGATGATCTTTGACCTCATTGTTGCCTTGGAACAGAATCTTAACCACAGTCATCATGTAATTTGGAACAGTTAGTGTTAGTAGCCTGATCTGATCCATGTTTGTATGAGCCTCATTGAATGCCCACCAACCAGAGTTACACACTTGCATGAGGCAGGCACAGAATGAATCTGGGTATTTGATATACTTGTAGCCTTCCTTGGGTGGGTTTTTGTTGATGGAGAAATCAGTTTTGGAAGATAAAAAGGCCAGTTCTGCCATTATGGCAATAGAGAATGGTGCAGGAGATAAGTAATCCTCCCAGTTGGCATAGGGTTGCATTATCAGCTGATTCTGGTTTCTCATCTGCTCTGCTGTAGTCAGGCTTTGATTTACCTCTGCAATTTGGGAATCCATTCCCTCTTTGTTCCTGATAAAGAATAGAAGATTTGTTTTAGACAAATTAAAGGGAAGAAAACAGCTTTAAGTGTAGCAGTATGGTGTTTCTGCTACACAAGATACCAGAACATCTCTAGAAATCCTCCAGAAGGATCAAAATTCGCTTAACACTTCCAGAGCCAAACATTGTTGTCTTTTCAGACCCGAGACACACAATGTTTTTTATAAAATGGCAGATTGTAGATGCTAAACTGCCTTTCATTGCTGTGTACCTGTATTTTGCAATGACAATAAAGATCTATCTATCTATCTATCTATCTATCTATCTGGTTTGACTAACAGAGAGAAGTTTTGAGAAGTGCTGTGTGACTTACTTGGCATTTAGACACAGAGCATTAACAAATATATAATTTATTTCTCAAATTAAACTTATATACACTCAAAAAAAATAGATTTATAAATATATATAATAGTCCGACACTGTTCAAAAATCTTAAAGATTAAAAAGAACATTGGAAGAAAGAGTGACAGACACATGGATTAAAAAGGAAAGGTAGAAATATATATGAATAAGGTGAAACAGGTAGAAAATCAGATAAAATAAGAGACTTGATAGTGGAAATATAAAAGATGTGAGTGCAAGAGTGATTGAGATGTAAATCAAAATTCTAATGAATCAAAAATAAAATGCAATGTATGTAGCTTTGAAATTAAAATAGACTATTTCTGGTTTGTTTTATTAACAAATTAAACAAACTTGAAGAAAGGAAAATACAAGTAGGTATTTCTTGCTCTAAAAACCCCCCAAAACAAATCCATTTAATTCCATCACACACAATCCCATCTATATTGCCTTCTCAACGTAATCACTATACGCTTCCTCTAGAATAAAATGAAAAACATTTGGTAATTTTCCGTGCTGTGTGAACATCATCTACGTGACGAGTGCAACGTTCATTCTAACCACATAGGCAGTTAAAACCAGGTCTTCTCAGCTACAGAGGCGAAGAAAGAAAGAAAGTGTGAAGAAAAACTTGGTGGGAAAATGAGTTGTGGTACAACACACACATTTCATGAAACTGTTCTATAGGTCTGTTTAACATCCTTATCTACTTCCTCTGACCCTCACCTGGCCTGGGTGTTTTTTCCCCTCACATCTATGCATAATGTCTATATAAGCTTGCTAGGTAAGAAGCGTTAGATGGATTCTGATTCAGTTTGGAGTAAGTCTGGTCTGCCTCTGAGCTTGTAACATAAAACATTGCTCCTGGAAATGGGCTTTGATCCCACATTTAAGTTTTACCACAGAGAAGCAAGCAGATTGATAGAAATATGGAGTCCTTTTCTTTCTCAATAATAATAATAATAATAATAATAATGAACTTAAGAATAAATATACTTCAGTACAATTAACATTCAAAGCATTTACAATTTAAATCTCAATTTCCATTGAATCCTGAAGCCCAAAATTCAACATTCAGTTCCTCATAAGTGCAATAAATATAAAAGAAATCTGCTTTTTTGCTTTACCTTGATATCCCGATTGATTTCACAAAGTATTGGACGAGCTTTTGTGGCAGCTGTAAGTCAGAATGTCTGGATCTGTTTGCCTCCTCCCTCTGGGTCTTTCTCTATTTATATGCTTCCTCTCTCTGGAGTATCTGCTCCACCTTCAGAAAAAAAAATCCCCATCATACCAGCTGCAACACAGAAGTTTAATCAGAGTTCATGAACAAATCTGTTGACGCAGAATTCAGCCAACACGAAGCAGAGTAACAGCATCAGAAAGAGGTAAGCGGCCATGTGTGTATGTACAATGTGTGTTCTTAATTATAATCATTATATAATCATCACATAAATCTGATTGTAGTAGAGCAAGTGGTTCTGGGGAAGGAAAAATCCCAGGACACACACACACCTATCTATCTATGCATGCATGCACGTGAGTCTAAGGATCTCTTCCAGCGCCCCTCTCTCGCTCCTTCTATACTTTTCCTTCGCTCATTGCAAGAGGGAACAGTCATTAGGATAAAGTTTCTCAGGTGTGTCATTCTTACCGCTTTTCTCCCACCATCCTCGTCCTCCATTCACAAACCGGCGCTCAGCCACGCGCCCGCTGGCACACTGATAAATAGCAAATATGTAATGTGTTATAAATAAAAAAAATAGGGTCATCAGAAAATGTGCTCTCTTATGGCAAGTGCAGTGGTTTACAGGAAATGAACTGTCATGTATTAGGATTGCTGTGGTTGTTACCAGTGTCCGTCGTTAGAGGGTGCTGGATCAGAGGAGATTAAGTTATGTTCGGAGAAAATAATGGAAGTAAAAGATGTTTGGGAAAAAGCACGTGTGTGTCATTATTTTAATATAGGCAGCGATGTTACATGAACTGAATCTTCTGTCGACCTCTTGTTTCTCATGTGACTGATATTTAACTAAAATAAATGTGCACTTTCTGTTTCTAATTCAGGTTACCATGGCCCTGGCAGGTTCCTATGAGTAAGTGGGATGTGTGTTTTCACATGACTGAATGGAACAGAAAGGATGCATCCGTCTCTGAATAAATATATTGTCTTCTTTTTGTTGTTTTTGTAGAGTTGCGGTGAAGAATGCAGCCAAAGCTGTTATCAAGCCCCTGAAAATATGCATGTGCTCCCTCAATAGTGTCTATGAAGCCCTCATTGATGCAGATGTACACCCTGTTACTGGATACTGCTCCAACTACGGCTACATCAGAAACCAGATCGAACAGGCCTGGTGGAGTTTACAGTGCTCGGATGAAGCAGCCTCGACGTGCTTGAGGTCTCTGGATAAAAGCTTGGAGACGCTCACGCAGGACGAGGGAAAATTGGAACGGAAGAAAAATGATACAAAAGAGGTTTTGGGCAACTTGAGAACAAGGCAGGATTCTAATAAAGAGATGCTCAAAGAATCTCAGGGAGCTTTGAAGCAGGCAGAGAGAAACCTGAGTTCAGCAAGAAGGACAGTTGAGGAACAGGAAAAAAGGGTAGAAAATGCGAAAGAGTGTGCAACAGTTGGACTGGTGGTGACTGCTATACCATTTGTCGGATGGGTTGTTGGTAAGAATTCTAATTATATATTCAAAGATTAAGAAATAGTAAAAGATAATAATTAAAAATCTCACACATAAGAATATCAGTGCTGTGAAAAAAAATATTTGCCCCCTCCTGATTTCCTCTATTTTTGTTTTCTGGTTCCTATACTAAGACAAAAAATCATTAAAGATAAGATTGCTTTAGCAGCAACTACTGCAACCAAACACTTCTGATGACAGGAGATTCGTCTGTACAGGAGCATTGCACTTTTTGTTGCCTATTTATGTTCATGCTGACAGTATCTCAGGGTTCAGATGAAGTTCAGGTCAGGGCTTTTACTAGGCCACTTCAAATTATGAATTATGTCTGTTACCCCATTCTGAAGTGGACTTGATTTACTACTTGAGGTTGTTGTTTTGTTGCCCATCCCAGATCCACTTGAAATTTCTTCCTCAGGATTTTCCGCTAGGAGAATTAATCCCTTAGTTGGCAAGTTTTTCCTTTTTCAAATGAAAGGGGAATTTCATGCTAGCACATCCAGAGACATCCTGGAAAATCCAGGTGTCCCAGTATTTTTGTCCATATAGTGTACAAACCCGATTCCAAAAAAGTTGGGACACTGTACAGATTGTGAATAAAAACAGAATGCAATGATGTGAAAGTTTCAAACGTCAATATTTTATTCAGAATACAACATAGATGACATATCAAATGTTTAAACTGAGAAAATGTATCATTTTAAACGGAAACAAATAAGTTGATTTTATATTTCATGGCATAAACAGATCTAAAAAAAGTTGGGACAAGGCCATGTTTACCACTGTGTGGCATCCCCTCTTCTTTTTATAACAGTCTGCAAACATCTGGGGACTGAGGAGACAAGTTGCTCAAGTTTAGGAATAGGAATGTTGTCCCATTCTTGTCTAATACAGGCGTCCAGTTGCTTAACTCTTTTAGGTCTTCTTTGTCGCATCTTCCTCTTTATGATGCGCCAAATGTTTTCTATGGTGAAAGAGCTGGACTGCAGGCTGGCCATTTCAGTACCCAGATCCTTTTTGTACGCAGCCATGATGTTGTAATTGATGCAGTATGTGGTCTGGCATTGTCATGTTGCAAAATGCAAGGTCTTTCCTGAAAGAGACGACGTCTGGATGTGAGCATATGTTGTTCTAGAACTTGGATATACCTTTCAGCATTGATGGTGCCTTTCCAGATGTGTAAGCTGCCCATGCCACATGCACTCATGCAACCCCATACCATCACAGATGCAGACTTCTGAACTGATCGCTGATAACAACTTGGGTTGTCCTTATCCTCTTTAGTCCAGATGACATGGCGTACTAGTTTTCCAAAAGGAACTTCAAATTTTGATTTGTCTGATCACAGGACAGTTTTCCACTTTGCCACAGTCTATTTTAAATGAGCCTTAGCCAAGAGAAAATGCCTGCACTTCTGGATCATGTTTAGATATGGCTTCTTTTTTGGCTAAATATAAACATTTTCTCTACAGGTCCTGCGATGGTGATTGGTAGCGCAATTGAAATTTCCGAAGCGTCAAGTGCCATCGAAATAGCTGAAGAAGAGATGGAAAAGTTCCAGAATCAAGCAGACAAATATGAAGATAAAGTGAGCAACTACAGGTCCAAGATTTCACGGACCAACGATTCTATCACCCAGATTGATTATAAGCTGGATCAGATCCGCAAAGAGGTCAAAGTGATGAAAAGACAGAGGTGGGGAATCGCTGAGTTGCAGAGGAAGGTCAGGAGCGCCGTCCACCTTCTGAGAGTCCTTAGTGGGAAGGTCAACGTGATGGAACAACAGACTCGCATGTTTATCTTACATCAACCGGTCGTGATGGTGATGGAGGAGGTCTTGAAATCGACCAGAGAAATCATGGGTAACGAGCTCCTCTGTAACGAGGGCGTGTTAAGCATTATTGAGAAAATGAGGGTGAACAACCAACGTCTGAGAGCCGTCTGTGCTTCACAAAATACTGATAACGATATGATGCAATACTTCTAACAGTAAATAAATACATTCACTCAGACTTCAGGAGTCAATAAAAACGTATAAATAATAAAGAATTCTGTAGTAGTATGATTTGAGCTTTGTTGATGTTGCATTCTTGTGTGGAACAGACAAACTTAGGAGAATGATCCATGATCTTTCTGTGTGTGGGTGTGGGTGTGGGTGTGTAAGTGTGGGTGTGGTTTCTGTAATCAATAAAAACCTCATAATGATTCAGCATGTTGTCATGGATATTTTGTTTCATTTCACACCTGGATGGAAAATGGAATAAAAATTAGATAGGACAAGAAATAAAATGTCAAATAAACACAAAAAAAAAGAAAAAAATAATACAATATGTGAGGGATAATCTATAATACAATATGTGAGGGATAATCCATGGCTAGGTGTGTGTTATATGATTTTAATGCAGGATGTGGAGGTGATTAACCACCCGACATGGAGCAATAAAATCAAACTTACTTAACGGTTCACTTCCATGAGTTATTTTATATATGGCTTGTTAGATCTAGAATTTGGCTGCTCTAAATACTACACAGAAATGTAGTGCTGGTGACATAAGATTACATTTATTTTTCTTTTTTTTTTTTTTATCTTCGCCAATTAAATCTTAAATTAAAAAAAATTTAATTGCGAAATTCACCAAATAAGTTGCATGACTGAATGATGTAAAAATCCTATATTTAGTACAGTTAGGACATTAGTAAATGTTTACAATAGTTATTTCACTATCACAAATCACAATTTCACAAGGCAGCGCATTAATACAGAATGCTGATTAAATAAAGTGCAAACATCCTGTATGTTTAAACTCACATCTTCCTTCCAGCCAATCACAATCCAGTAACCAGTCTGACCAAAGTATTCAATAGAATTGACCGAATTCACATGTACCACAAGGTTAAAACCATATGATTTATTCTAAAAACTGCTACTCATGTGCAACTGTGTGCCAATACATACATATGCAATGGTTTATGCCATTTTAGAAAGTTTCAATTACTTTGGACCACCCTACATTATTCTACAATATTCCTAATATTCCCCTGTTCCTAAAGTTCTCCTGTAACACTAATTATTTTGGCCCTGAGTAGAAATTCCAAAGAGAAAATCCCCTCTTCATTCACTTTAAGGAAGAGATAAAGGTGATAAAGGGGTTTTTGGAAAGCAAAACTATGTAGCTTCCACTGATCCAGTTTCAGCCAGATCACATGCATCACATCGGCCTGTATACACTTACAACCAATGACAATAAGGTTTGGTTCAATTCAGCATAAATATTAGCAGTTTCTTACATTCTCAAATATGGTATCATGCCATGATTTAAGTCACAGAGATTACACTTTTTCTTCATTCTGATCTTCACCATGAACAGTAACTGAAGCTCTTGATTTGTATCTGCTGATGTTGCTTGATTACATTTCCCGCATTTTTGGCAGACGCCCTTATACAAAGCGGAAGGGTGCAATAAATTCAAGGTCTAGTCTTGGTTGAGGGCTAAAATGAGCTATGATTAAAATCTCCACCTCGTCCACTTCGTTTTGAAATCGCGTTCCTGACTGCAGCAGGGAGGAATTTGAATGGAGGTCATACTTAACTATTTTCCAGTATTTGTTCCAGCAGTGCTTGCTGTAGACAGGAAGCACAATCATTTATTCAAGTCTATTTAAACATAGAATATCAACACAGTATTAAGTATATTACAACAGACAAAGTTGATAAACATCTGAGGACTCAAGACAGCACATGACAATTTTCTAGGATGCTTCTGGATCCATCATATTTTCCTTTTAAAAAGAAGACACAAATCCTATGGTCAGGTGTGTAAAAACCTTTTTATTAATTGTACAATTATATCAGAAATGATAAATGTCTTTTTACATCTCAGGTTGATTCATAGAACCTCTGTATACGTTCCGTCTTGTGAATTTCCAAAGCCGTGACTATACTGATCAGTGATCAGAGAGTTTTCCAGTATAACTAAAGCCCAGACGTCTGAGTATTTATTATATACGTGTTGTCGTAATTGTTTTGTGTAATAACATTACTGATTTTGACGGTGACGTATTTACTCAGACGTCCCCAATCAGTGGGTCGCAACCCAACACCAGGCTGTGGACGAGTTGCTACCAGGTCACAAGAACATTCTGGGGAAAATGTCTTATAGATACAATGCTGGTTATTTATTGTCAATTTTGCCTATTAAAGAGCCGCCATCCAAATCTACATACAGTCCAAATACAGAGGAGCTCGTTACCCACGATTTCTCTTGTCGACTTCAAGACCTCCTCCATCACCATCACGACCTGTTGATGTAGGATAAACATGCGAGTCTGTTGTTCCATCACATTGACCTTCCCACTAAGGACTCTCAGAAGGTGGACGGTGCTCCTGACCTTCCTCTGCAACTCAGCGATTCCCCACCTCTGTCTTTTCATCACTTTGACCTCTTTGCGGATCTGATCCAGCTTATAATCAATCTGGGTGATAGAATCGTTGGTCCGTAAAATCTTGGACCTGTAGTTGCTCACTTTATCTTCATATTTGTCTGCTTGATTATGGAACTTTTCCACCTCCTCTTCAGCTATTTTGATGGCACTTGACGCTTCAGAAATTTCGATTGCGCTACCAATCACCATTGCAGGACCTGAAGAGAAAATGTTTATAATCAGCGAATTGGTGGGTGCTGTGACAAAACACACACATACATTAATGCATATACAAACCCAATTCCAAAAAAGTTGGGACACTGTACAAATTTTAAATAAAAAAGGAATGCAATAATTTACAAATCTCAATCATATATTTTATTCACACTAGAATATATATAACATATGAAATGTTGAAAGTGGGAAATTTTGAAATGTCATGCCAAATATTGGCTCATTTTGGATTTCATGAGAGCTACACATTCCAAAAGAAAAAGGCTCTTTTTATTGGGTATAAAAGAGCCTCTCAGAGTGGCAGTGTCTTTCAGAAGTCTAGATGGGCAGAGGATCACCAATTCCCCCAATACTGTGGCAAACAATAGGGGAGCAATATCAGAAAAGAGTTTCTCAGAGAAAAATTGAAGTTATCATCATCATCTACAGTGCATAATATCATTCAATGATTCAGAGAATCTGGAACAATCTCTGTGCTTAAGGTTCAAGGCCGGAAAACCATACTGTATGCCCGTGATCTTCGGGCCCTTAGACAGGCACTGCATCACATACTGGAATGCTACTTTATTGAAAATCACAACATAGGCTCAGGGAAACTTCCAGAAAACATTGTCGGTAAATATAATCCAAGATGCCATTCGCCGTTGCCGGCTAAAAACCTATAGATCAAAAAAGAAGCTATATCAAAACATGATCCAGAAGTGCAGGCGTTTTCTCTGGGCCAAGGCTCATTTAAAATGGACGGTGGCAAAGTGAAAAACTGTTCTGTGGTCAGACAAATCAAAATTTGAAATTCCTTTTGGAAAAATGGGACGCCATGTCATCTAGACTAAAGAGGACAAGGACAACCCAAGTTGTTATCAGTTCAAAAGCCTGCATCTCTGATGGTATATGGTTGCAAGAGTGCATGTGGCTTGGGCAGCTTATACATCTGAAAAGGCACCATCAATGCTGAAAGGTATATCCAAGTTCTAGAACAACATATGCTCCCATCCAGACGCCGTCTCTATCAGGAAAGACCTTGCATTTTGCAACATGACAATGCCAGACCACATACTGCATCAATTACAACATTATGGCTGCGTAGAAGAAGGATCCGGGTACTGAAATGGCCAGCCTGCAGTCCAGCATCTTTCACCCATAGAAAACATTCGGCGCATTATAAAGAGGAAGATGCGACAAAGAAGACCTAAGACAGTTGAGCAACTAGAAGCCTGTATTAAACAAGAATGGGAAAACATCCCTATTCCTAAACTTAAGCAACTTGTCTTCTCAGTCCAACGTTTGCAGCCTGTTCTAAAAAGAAGAGGGGATGCCACACAGTGGTAAACATCGCCTTGCCCCAACTTTTTTAAAATGTGTTTATGCCATGAAGTTTGAAATCAACTTATCTTTTTTTCCCCTTGAAATGATACATTTTCTCAGTTTAAACATTTGATATGTCATACAGTGAGAAAAATAAGTATTTTAACACCCTGCTATTTTGCAAGTTCTCCCACTTAGAAATCATGGAGGGGTCTGAAATTGTCATCGTAGGTGCATGTCCACTGTGAGAGACATAATCTAAAAAAAAATCCAGAAATCACAATGTATGATTTTTTTACTATTTATTTGTATGATACAGCTTCAAATAAGTATTTGAACACCTGAGAAAGTCAATGTTAATATTTGGTACAGTAGCCTTTGTTTGCAATTACAGAGGTCAAAGGTTTCCTGTAGTTTTTCACCAGGTTTGCACACACTTGCAGGAGGGATTTTGGCCCACTCCTCCACACAGAGCTTCTCTAGATCAGTCAGGTTTCTGGCCTGTTGCTAAGAAACAAAGATTCTCTTTTGGGTTTAGGTCTGGAGACTGGCTAGGCCATGCCAGAACCTTGATATGCTTCTTACAGAGCCACTCCTTGGTTATCCTGGCTGTGTGCTTCGGGTCATTGTCATGTTGGAAGACCCAGCCTCGACCCATCTTCAATGCTCTAACTGACGGAAGGAGGTTGTTCCCCAAAATCTCGCAATACATGGCCCCGGTCATCCTCTCCTTAATACAGTGCAGTCACCCTGTCCCATGTGCAGAAAAACACCCCTAAAGCTTGATGCTACCTCCCCCATGCTTCACAGTAGGGATGGTGTTCTTGGGATGGTACTCATCATTCTTCTTTCTCCAAACACGTTTAGTGGAATTATGACTAAAAAGTTCTATTTTGGTCTCATCTGACCACATGACTTTCTCCATGACTCCTCTGGATCATCCAAATGGTCATTGGCAAACTTAAGACGTGCCAGGACATGTTTAAGCAGGGCAACCTTCCGTGCCATGCATGATTTCAAACCATGACGTCTTAATGTATTACCAACAGTAACCTTGGAAACGGTGGTCCCAGCTCTTTTCAGGTCATTGACCAGCTCCTCCCGTGTAGTTCTGGGCTGATTTCTCACCTTTCTTAGGATCATTGAGACCCCACGAGGTGAGATCTTGCATGGAGCCCCAGTCCGAGGGAGATTGACAGTCATGTTTAGCTTCTTCCATTTTCTAATGATTGCTCCAACAGTGGACCTTTTTTCACCAAGCTGCTTGGCAATTTCCCCATAGCCCTTTCCAGCCTTGTGGAGGTGTACAATTTTGTCTCTAGTGTCTTTGGACAGCTCTTTGGTCTTGGCCATGTTAGTAGTTGGATTCTTACTGATTGTATGGGGTGGACAGGTGTCTTTATGCAGCTAACGACCTCAAACAGGTGCATCTAATTTAAGATAATAAATGTAGTGGAGGTGGACATTTTAAAGGCAGACTAACAGGTCTTTGAGGGTCAGAATTCTAGCTGATAGACAGGTGTTCAAATACTTATTTGCAGCTGTATCATACAAATAAATAGTTAAAAAAATTATATATTGTGATTTCTGGATTATTTTTTTTAAATTATGTCTCTCATAGTGGACATGCACCTACGATGACAATTTCAGACCCCTCCATGATTTCTAAGTGGGAGAACTTGCAAAATAGCAGGGTGTTTAAATACTTATTTTCCCTTACTGTATATGTTGTATTCTAAACAAAATATTAAAATGTGAAACTTCCACATTATTGCATTCTGTTTTTATTCACAATTTGTACAGTGTCCCAACTTTTTTGGAATCCTCTTTGTACACTATATGGGATGAATGTGAACTCTGACTGCACCCAGGCCTCCGCACCTTCTTACCTACAAGCAATACCTGACTTTACTAACACCCTTTTGGCTGAATGAATCTCTGCAAATCTCCATAAGCACACTCCAGAATGTAGAGGACCATCAAAAAAGCACATAGCAATCATGTAGTCAGGTTTATACAAATATTTGTATAAACTTGTTAGAAAAAGGAAAAACTTGCCAACTAAGGGTTAATTCTCCTAGCGGAAGATCCTAAGGAAGAACTTTCAAGTGGATCTGGGCTGGGCAACAAAACAACAACCTCAAGTAGTAAATCAAGTCCACTTCAGAATGGAGTAACAGACATAATTCATAATTTGATATTTTGAAAGCCCTGACCTAAACTCCATCTGAACCCTGAGATACTGTCAGCATGAACATAAGTAGGCAACAAAAAGTGCAATGCTCCTGTACAGACGAATCTCCTGTCATCAGAAGTGTTTGGTTGCAGTAGTTGCTGCTAAAGCAATCTTATCTTTAATGATTTTTTGTCTTAGTATAGGAACCAGAAAACCATCAAATATGCAAAAATAGAGGAAATCAGGAGGGGGCAAATATTTTTTTCACAGCACTAATATATTTACGTGTGTGATTTTTATTATTATCTTTTACTATTTCCTAATCTTTGAATATATAATTAGAATTCTTACCAACAACCCATCCGACAAATGGTATAGCAGTCACCACCAGTCCAACTGTTGCACACTCTCTCGCATTTTCTACCCTTTTTTCCTGTTCCTCAACTGTCCTTCTTGCTGAACTCAGGTTTCTCTCTGCCTGCTTCAAAGCTCCCTGAGATTCTTTGAGCATCTCTTTATTAGAATCCTGCCTTGTTCTCAAGTTGCCCAAAACCTCTTTTGTATCATTTTTCTTCCGTTCCAATTTTCCCTCGTCCTGCGTGAGCGTCTCCAAGCTTTCATCCAGAGACCTCAAGCACGTCGAGGCTGCTTCATCCGAGCACTGTAAACTCCACCAGGAGTTGTAGCCGTAGTTGGAGCAGTATCCAGTAACAGGGTGTACATCTATATACACTAATAGACTAATAGACACTATTGAGGGAGCACATGCATATTTTCAGGGGCTTAATAACAGCTTTGGCTGCATTCTTCACCGCAACTCTACAAAAACAACAAAAAGAAGACAATATATTTATTCAGAGACGGATGCATCCTTTCTGTTCCATTCAGTCATGTGAAAACACACATCCCACTTACTCATAGGAACCTGCCAGGGCCATGGTAACCTGAATTAGAAACAGAAAGTGCACATTTATTTTAGTTAAATATCAGTCACATGAGAAACAAGAGGTCGACAGAAGATTCAGTTCATGTAACATCGCTGCCTATATTAAAATAATGACACACACGTGCTTTTTCCCAAACATCTTTTACTTCCATTATTTTCTCCGAACATAACTTAATCTCCTCTGATCCAGCACCCTCTAACGACGGACACTGGTAACAACCACAGCAATCCTAATACATGACAGTTCATTTCCTGTAAACCACTGCACTTGCCATAAGAGAGCACATTTTCTGATGACCCTATTTTTTTTATTTATAACACATTACATATTTGCTATTTATCAGTGTGCCAGCGGGCGCGTGGCTGAGCGCCGGTTTGTGAATGGAGGACGAGGATGGTGGGAGAAAAGCGGTAAGAATGACACACCTGAGAAACTTTATCCTAATGACTGTTCCCTCTTGCAATGAGCGAAGGAAAAGTATAGAAGGAGCGAGAGAGGGGCGCTGGAAGAGATCCTTAGACTCACGTGCATGCATGCATAGATAGATAGGTGTGTGTGTGTCCTGGGATTTTTCCTTCCCCAGAACCACTTGCTCTACTACAATCAGATTTATGTGATGATTATATAATGATTATAATTAAGAACACACATTGTACATACACACATGGCCGCTTACCTCTTTCTGATGCTGTTACTCTGCTTCGTGTTGGCTGAATTCTGCGTCAACAGATTTGTTCATGAACTCTGATTAAACTTCTGTGTTGCAGCTGGTATGATGGGGATTTTTTTTTCTGAAGGTGGAGCAGATACTCCAGAGAGAGGAAGCATATAAATAGAGAAAGACCCAGAGGGAGGAGGCAAACAGATCCAGACATTCTGACTTACAGCTGCCACAAAAGCTCGTCCAATACTTTGTGAAATCAATCGGGATATCAAGGTAAAGCAAAAAAGCAGATTTCTTTTATATTTATTGCACTTATGAGGAACTGAATGTTGAATTTTGGGCTTCAGGATTCAATGGAAATTGAGATTTAAATTGTAAATGCTTTGAATGTTAATTGTACTGAAGTATATTTATTCTTAAGTTCATTATTATTATTATTATTATTATTATTGAGAAAGAAAAGGACTCCATATTTCTATCAATCTGCTTGCTTCTCTGTGGTAAAACTTAAATGTGGGATCAAAGCCCATTTCCAGGAGCAATGTTTTATGTTACAAGCTCAGAGGCAGACCAGACTTACTCCAAACTGAATCAGAATCCATCTAACGCTTCTTACCTAGCAAGCTTATATAGACATTATGCATAGATGTGAGGGGAAAAAACACCCAGGCCAGGTGAGGGTCAGAGGAAGTAGATAAGGATGTTAAACAGACCTATAGAACAGTTTCATGAAATGTGTGTGTTGTACCACAACTCATTTTCCCACCAAGTTTTTCTTCACACTTTCTTTCTTTCTTCGCCTCTGTAGCTGAGAAGACCTGGTTTTAACTGCCTATGTGGTTAGAATGAACGTTGCACTCGTCACGTAGATGATGTTCACACAGCACGGAAAATTACCAAATGTTTTTCATTTTATTCTAGAGGAAGCGTATAGTGATTACGTTGAGAAGGCAATATAGATGGGATTGTGTGTGATGGAATTAAATGGATTTGTTTTGGGGGGTTTTTAGAGCAAGAAATACCTACTTGTATTTTCCTTTCTTCAAGTTTGTTTAATTTGTTAATAAAACAAACCAGAAATAGTCTATTTTAATTTCAAAGCTACATACATTGCATTTTATTTTTGATTCATTAGAATTTTGATTTACATCTCAATCACTCTTGCACTCACATCTTTTATATTTCCACTATCAAGTCTCTTATTTTATCTGATTTTCTACCTGTTTCACCTTATTCATATATATTTCTACCTTTCCTTTTTAATCCATGTGTCTGTCACTCTTTCTTCCAATGTTCTTTTTAATCTTTAAGATTTTTGAACAGTGTCGGACTATTATATATATTTATAAATCTATTTTTTTTGAGTGTATATAAGTTTAATTTGAGAAATAAATTATATATTTGTTAATGCTCTGTGTCTAAATGCCAAGTAAGTCACACAGCACTTCTCAAAACTTCTCTCTGTTAGTCAAACCAGATAGATAGATAGATAGATAGATAGATAGATAGATCTTTATTGTCATTGCAAAATACAGGTACACAGCAATGAAAGGCAGTTTAGCATCTACAATCTGCCATTTTATAAAAAACATTGTGTGTCTCGGGTCTGAAAAGACAACAATGTTTGGCTCTGGAAGTGTTAAGCGAATTTTGATCCTTCTGGAGGATTTCTAGAGATGTTCTGGTATCTTGTGTAGCAGAAACACCATACTGCTACACTTAAAGCTGTTTTCTTCCCTTTAATTTGTCTAAAACAAATCTTCTATTCTTTATCAGGAACAAAGAGGGAATGGATTCCCAAATTGCAGAGGTAAATCAAAGCCTGACTACAGCAGAGCAGATGAGAAACCAGAATCAGCTGATAATGCAACCCTATGCCAACTGGGAGGATTACTTATCTCCTGCACCATTCTCTATTGCCATAATGGCAGAACTGGCCTTTTTATCTTCCAAAACTGATTTCTCCATCAACAAAAACCCACCCAAGGAAGGCTACAAGTATATCAAATACCCAGATTCATTCTGTGCCTGCCTCATGCAAGTGTGTAACTCTGGTTGGTGGGCATTCAATGAGGCTCATACAAACATGGATCAGATCAGGCTACTAACACTAACTGTTCCAAATTACATGATGACTGTGGTTAAGATTCTGTTCCAAGGCAACAATGAGGTCAAAGATCATCTCCCCAACCAGTTGACGAACATCCGTGGCATTGCAGACAGATGCCTTGAGTTGGCCAATTCAACCAAAGAACGGTTTGAAGAAGTCATCAATATTATCCAAGAACTACTGGAAGTGTCTCTAAAAGCTAGAAACCTTTATGGAGAAGAGCTGGATGCAGTCAAGAGGACACTAGATGAGAATAAACTGAGGGAGGAGTCCTCAAAAGAAGCTGTTGAACGTTCCAAGAAGGCAGTCAAAGTTTTGGAAGAAGAACTGAAAGAAGCACAGGAAAGCTACAAGAGTGCAATGAGGAGCCTTCCTGGTGGATGGGAAATGATGGCTATGGATCTTGTTGGATCCGTGACCGACGCCATGACAGGCGTTTTTCACGGTATCACAATGCTGATGACTCAACCAGTAGCCCAAGCGTGCAAAGCTACAACAACAATTGCTGAGACGGTAAATCACATTAGAGGGGAAGACTCTGTTGATCCTGTGGATAGAATCAACATCTATAGCAAGTCTGCCGAAATTCTGAAATGCACAGAGATGATCGAGCATTTTGTGCAGGAGGACAAGATCGACTGGCTCAGTTTGTATGATCAAAAGAACAATGCTGCACTAACAGAATTTCCAGCAATGCAGTTTAAAAGAATTATGAAAAATTTGGAAAAACTCCCAAAATGCCAACCAAGGGAACATGCTAAAAATATATGCAATGAGGGCATTATGATCTGTAAAGAACTAGCAAAATATGCACCCGATGGGAAATGTGATAAAGCCAAAACCTTAGAGTTAATCGAAAGAATCAAAGAATTAACCGAATCAGCTTACAGATTTGACAGCAAAAGCAAAGACGTGACAAAGTCCCCTCCCCTGACTCCCAAACCCCCAATGATGTTTAAAGAAGAAAGTAAAATGGGGAGGATGACCGCTTCACAAAAGGCCTCAAAGAACGCCCGGTTCCGCATCGAAGAAACTCGTGCTCAAATGAACAAGTCCAGAGAGCTATATGACAAGAATGTGGAGAGCATGGAGAGGAACCAGAAGGAGCTGAATGAGATTCTGGTCACTTTGAGAAACTGTCAAGTCAAAGAGATCGACTTCAACACTACCATTCAAATGCTGGTCAAAGGTCTGGATGCCATGGGAAAAGTGAAGAAACAGTGGGAGAAGATGGTGCAGTTTTTTCAGATGGTGTCAAACATTGTGAAAAACAGCCTAAACCTGACTCTCAATGATTTTGCCACCACAGCTGAGACATCAAACAGACATTCCTATGATGGGAAGCTTTTCTGTAAAGACATGCTCTACAATCAAGCCTTTCAGGCCACTAACATCGCCAGCCTGGTCCACATGATCTCCAGCACCTATACGGACGTGTCCACCAGATACCTAATGGATAGCGTCAGCACTCTGGGGACACTTATGTCTGCTGATCCGCAAAGTCCACAGTTTCTGCAAATGCATGTACAGTTAAGGAAGTCCTGTGACATGGCTCAGAACGAAATCAAAAAACGTGTGCTTAAGAATAAGGAAGAGTTTGATAGGAAGACCGATTCAAGACTGAAGAAGATTGAAAAAGAGTTGCTCGCCATTTTACCTGCCGCTAAACCTGAAGAGATACAGTTTATTCAAGAAACTGCCCAAAGTGGATTCGCAGAGGAAGAACAATTAGACTATGTGTAAGAAAAATAACCAAAAATTCCACCATTACCGCAATTGGCAGTTGTACTCATAACTTTGGGGGGGGAACATTAGACAAAGAAATTTGGCCACAGTGCAGGCCACATCCATCCTTGCCCAAACTTTCCGACAAACCCACCTGGTGTCTTTAAAAAAAAAAAAAAAAAAAAAAGGCCACAGTAAGTTACTATATAGTAATATTTTTTCCTTAATTTTAGATTCTATTCATGTGGAAATAATTAAACTACAGTAGCAACAATGGCAAATATCGCCACCTTCTGGTCATCCAGGTTCGTCCACTCCGTAAAATGGATTACATTATATATGTATATGTTAATGTTTTCTGTTACTGCTGTGTGCTACTTATAGATCGCATGATTATTACCAAAAACTTTAACTATCAGTTAAGCGCTAAACAGAATTTCAGTAATATAATTAATTTAGTGTTTGCTTATGATTTGCTTATGAAGTGGCCCTGTTTAATAGTATTTTTGAGCTGTAATAAAGACAATCATCTCCAATTAACATTGTTTTGTTTGTAGCTTGTTGTGGTTGTAGCTGTTGTTAATTGGTTCTACCTTTTATACAAATACATTATTTTTATTTATCAAAGTGTTTGCTGTTGATTACATATCTGAAACTCAATTATACAAAATATATATATATATATATAAAAAAAAAGAAACCAATTTATTTATTCTCTATCAAGCCTTTTAGGTCTCCAACATTCCCAATCCACATCATCTCAAGCATTTACACAGAGGTCTCCACCAGATACCTAATGGAGAGCATCAGCATCACGTATGTCCATTTAATACAAAAGGAAACAGTTAAAAAAAAAAAAAAAAAACACTACCTAAAATCAAAGTTAAATTCAAAAATAAAACTCAAAACGAAACCCTATTTTTTTTGCACTATATTTACTCTGATAAATCAAAGTGTCAATAATAACTCTTTATATGTGCAGTCACATAACACCCTTAACATAATAGTATTCGTGTAATCAAAACTCTGTGGCTCATATTTTTAAGGAACAGTTCAGTAAGGTTAAAAAAAAAAAAAAGAAAAAACGTCACGTCTTCAGTTTTGCGCCAATATAGGCAGTTTTTGGCGCCCTCTGCTGCCATTGAGACAAACTGCAACACATCATCTTTCTCTTCTAAACTGACCAGATGTGCCCTTTAAAAAAGAAATGGATGGAGTCTTGTACCTTCTTTCTGATTGGGGGGCAGAAACACCATATGGATTAAAAAAAAAAAAAAAAAAAAAGCATCAATTAATACAGAAAGAAAACCCCAGGATTTCTGCAAATGAATGTGCAATTAAAAAAAGAAAAACTACCTAAAATCAAATTAAATTTAAAAATAAATCTCAAAACGAAACCCTATTTTTTTTCGCACTATATTTACTCTGATGAATCCAAGTGTCAATAATTTGAAGTCCTGATAAACTTTTATAAAATGTTTTTTAAACAAATCCTACATTGTTGGTTTTAACATTTAAAACAAACCAAGATCTAAAATCCTGAATTACACCAATCCTGAAAAAATTACACGATACTCATGATTCATTCAGTAAAAGACGACGCACGTCTATTTTATATTGTGCTTCAGAATAGTGGAATTCTCACATCTGATTGTCAGAAAGTGTGGATTCAGACTGTAACATGAGCGACAGGTTAATATTAATATTGTTACTTTAATTTGATTATAAAGACTCACTAGTGAGACACGGACCTTTTAGCTTTAAACTATTAATAGACTTTTTTTTAAAGTAACTCGAGATTGTGTGTTTATATAATAGTTCATATTAATTTGCGGCTTGTCTCATATTTCTTACATATTGTGCATTTTTGTGGATTCTCTTAATATTTACTCAACATTTTACCAGATAATCTTTCAGTACACTGTTTTGCTTTAAACTTTTTTTGTAAAAAATTCTACTTTTGCCAATAAAATACTGCACAATTGTTTTCCAACAAGCCACAATATTAATCACATCAAAATGTTTTATTAAACAAATTGGATTGCAATGTTGTAGATTTAATAGAGGATAAAAAGGAGATGCTCTTTCAGCACAAACTGATACTTTGCTTCCTTGTAGTACACTTTTAACTGATCATTGAGTGTTTATTTGCATTGCATAAGAACATGCATGATTTTATTCTCAACAATTTACATGTAATAAAGATAAACTGCTTTATTTGTTGTAGAATTTATAATTTACTACTCAATTGAATGAAAATGAAAGGCGACTTTTTCTTTTTTCTTTACTGGTAGCTTTTCCCCTTTTCCCTCAAAGTTATTATTAAAACTGTTGCAGTGTGGAAATGAGGTTTTCTGAATTTGGACTGTATGTAGATTTGGATGGCGGCTCTTTAATAGGCAAAATCGACAAAAAAACCCAAGCATTGTATCTATAAGACATTTTCCCCAGAATGTTCTTGTGACCTGGTAGCAGCTTTTTTACACACCTGACCATAGTATTTGTGGGGTTTTTTTTTAAAGGAAAATGTTATGGATCCAGAAACATCCTAATCAATTGTGTGCCTTTAGCTTTGTGGTAACAGTTTGGATACACAAAAAAAATGCATCAAACTCAGAAACTAGTAAAAACTAAATAATGCATCAGAAAGTCAACGTTGAAGTTGAGATGTAGGACGCGACACGTTATTTTGTCGGATTTATTAACACCTTTGAAACAATTTCACTGGAACTTCACCAACCAAACAATTCAAATTCCAGAAATACCTTCATTTATTTAATTTTTTTCTTGAACATTAAGAGTATAGTGCTCACTGAACTGATCTCAGCTCACACACTTTTCAGTATTGCTGATATCATTATGAAGGTTATTGGATTTTTTTTTTCATAAAAATTTCATATCACATTTCCCATTTTGGATATTTGATTCCCCAACATTCATTCAAAGCATATATTTGAGTATTTTCTTTTTTCGTCCACATCATGAGGACATGGAGCATCAGTTTAAAGAGGCTTGGCGTGAGAGAGAAAGAGAGACTCTACCAGCTAAGACTCGCTCTGCAGTGAAGTTTTACTAAAGCTAGGAATCAGGTTTATTATGATAAGAAAAGGCAGAGTTTCACACCACATCAGCCTGCATGAAGTGGAAAGAAAACCAGCGATGTTAAATACGTAACATGATTAAAGATTCTCATTCAGCTCTTTATATGTGCAGTCCCATCACACCCTCAACATAATGGCAATAATGTAATCAAAATTTAGTGGCTCATATGTTTAAGGAACAGTTTAGGAGGTTAAAAAAAAAAAGAAAAGAAAAAAGGTCACGTTTTCAGTTTTGCGCTGGAGCTACGAGGCCAATATAGGTAGTTTTTGGCGCCCTCTGCTGCCATTGCGATAAACTGCAACACATCATCTTTCTTTTCTAAACTGACCAGATGTGCCTTTTTTGAAAAATAGATGGAGTCTTGTACCTTCTTTCTGATTTGGGGGGCAGAAACACCATATGGATTTAAAAAAAAAATTATTATATTTTTTACGGTGACATTTCACAAGCGGAAAAGCGGACCACCGTTTCTTTGGCTCATGTTTATCTTTTTTCCCATCAGTAGTATCTAAATGGAACTAATACCCGCTGACATCTAGAAACAGCTCATTCGCTTTCTTTTAAGACATTAAAAGTAGTGGATGATTACATTTTGCTCACAGTATTTTGGAGGGAAATGCATCATCATGAAGAGTGAACAATTTCCAGGTTGATAATCGAGGCCCAGTGGAACGAGATACGGATTATAGTGTGAATGCAAATCACCAGGTTTCCACAAGATTCCCACCCCCAAGGCACCTAGGCAGGATGTAACTGACATTTCTGTCATTTAAAACACATACATTTTTATGTACATACAAGAAATTGAAAGAGTGGCACAGAAAACCCTCAACTCCACAAACCCATTGCAGGTTGAACTGGAACACTGACTAAAGCCTGGACCTCCTCAATATCAGTGCCTGATCGCACTAAACCCCACAGTCGACGCTCCGAAATCGGAGTGGAGCACGTTTGGACAAAGGAAAAATTTTTTTTTAAACAACTTTGATATGAAATATGAACTGAAGGATTTGTAATAGCAATAACACATCATACATTCTCATTAATCAAACACTTGGATGTAAGTATAGAAAACCTATTTTAATAACACACAGTTCAATACATAGTTTCAGCCTGTTCCTGAACAGGGTGAAATGTTTTGTGCTTGTTGTCTTGGGTTTCAGGAAAAAAAAAAAAAAAATCCCAGTTCCACAACCGGATGATTAGCAATACAATTTCTTTCAGCGATGATCAGTGTATAAAGAAGGACGCATCCGAGTCGCTTTCGTTCCTATTTCAATCAGATAGAACTCAGTCCCCTTCACTACGTCTCTCTCAGTGTATTCGAAAGTGCTGCTGCTGATGGTACATGAGCTTGGATGAGGACATATAGAGCTTTAATGCTAATTAAAAGTAAGTAAATTCGTAAAAAAAAAATAATAATAATTTTTTTATATATAAGTGAATGTATTGACGGCATCCTCGTAACGCCGGTGTAAAACTGAAGACCTAAACGTGTTTGCCTTTGCAGATTTGCTGTGGAATGAGTAACAGTGTGCAAAACGCGATGCCGAGAGAGGTGAGACGTTCCTCGGGGAAAACGAGAGCGGCCCGAACACGAGCCTTTTTTCATACAGGGGGAAAAAAAAGGGGGTGGTGTTGTGTGTTTTGTTTGTTTGTTTTAAACGACATGTACAAGAACGTACATAAAATTAAAGCAAGGTCACACAAGAGACCAGTAGTAGCCATTAAGAGGTAAGATCTGTGTGATTACAGTAAGTAGCACGTCACCTTTTGACCACTCGTCCAGTAAGCAGAGCAAACGGAGGGGTAGACGAAGAGAGGGGGTTTCTCTCGGCCGAGCGTTCCATCCACGTGTCTGTCTTTTCACCCTTGGCTTTGGAATGCACTCACTTTTAATCGATGCAGCCCTTTTGAGTGACACAGACATACCAACAAAAACTAAACACAAACACACTCTCAAAGAAAACATAAAAGAGCAAATCCCTGATCTGAAATATTTTTCTTGCATTTTTCCATTTAAAAGATCTTTCAGTCAGTATTGGAGTCTGTGTCATCGTTTATATAGTCTTCCTCTACAGGGCTCGATGCGCTCTGCGTCCCCCACTCGTCTTCGTCGTACTCTATACTGTCGTTATCCTCCGGCAGCTCGTCTTCAGGCTCCACCCCCAAGCCTGCTGCCTGCCCCGGTTCAGCCGCGCCTCCTCCGGCCGCTTCGAACCCGGCCTGTTGGTCTCCGGCCGGTGCCTGGCCATTGTTGTTGGAGAACGGCGCGCGCTGGGGCGAGTCGTCCTCGTCGTACACTCTCTGATGACACATGGGACACGTGTCCTGGATGTACAGCCACTTGCGCAAGCAAAGCGCGTGGAAATAATGGTTGCACGGCGTGAGGCGCGCGGCTGTCACGAACTCCTGGTAGCAGATAGCGCACACGTCCTCGACGCCGCGCAGCCCGGTGCCGATGACCTCGGGCAGGGAGTGGATGCGCCGTACGGCCGCGCGCCGCTTCACAAACGTCCTCCAGCCGCTCTTAGCCTGCAGGTAGATGTTGAAGTAGGCGTGCAGGCACATCATACACGCGCGAATCTTGCTGCCCGACTCGAACGCCATGGTGTAGGCGCCGTTCCCGAACATGACGATCCCGAAGATGAATTCGACCACGTTGCCGGCCGAGCGCACGTAGTACACGTAGTCGTCGAGCTTCTCCCAGAGCGTCCCGTAATAGCCGTCCACCATGAAGAGCACGTAGACAGTGAGCGACACCAGGACCTTCAGGCACAGCTCCACGCAAAATGCGGTGACGGCGAACAGCCATGTGTTGAGCGTGTAACGCCGCCACAGCATGGCGCTCAACGCCACCGGCAACGTCAGCAACACCAGAGACACGAGGAGAGCCGGGGCGTGGCGGCGCACCGACTGCACGTGCGAGGCACTCAGCGCCATCAGCACCGGCTCCGTCATGCCATGAACAAAGTGCAGCACGGCGGTCAGCAGCAAGCACAGGTTCCTGCTAAGACGAACCAGACGCTCGCCCGGCTCCAGGCCGCTCAAGCCTGTCTGTAGAGCCAGGATGAAGAAGAGCACCGGAGCCACGAAGCCTAGCCGGCGGTCTTCCTCATCTTCGGCTGAGCCGATGAACGTCAGGACTCCCAGACCCAAGTAGTGAGCCGCAGATGAGATCACGGCGCTCATGCCCAGCACAGTAAGGGTCGAATCACAGCCGCTGATAATCAAACTACTGCCCAGCTCCCAGAACATGGCCCATGTCCAGTAGGCCCCAGCCTCGCCGTTTTCCTCTGCCTGAGCCATTCTGACCTACAAACAGAAAAGGACAAATCCGGTCTTAGGCGTCTCCTGCTTCAAAAATAAACCCAACTGTTTTTCTGCCACACATAGAATGTCATTTCATACTCATTCAATTCAAATATACAATACGGATCCTGGATCTTTTATTTAATTTCATTCTCACCGCATAGATCAGGACCACGGCCTGCGCCGCAACACGTGTGAGCCAGAAAACCCGCAGCACATCCGGCACGCGGATCCTCTTCCACGTGTCCTCCAGAAGCAGCTGTAAGCCGTAGATGCGGTACATGTGCCGCAACAGGAGATACACGTAACGGCAAGAGTAGTAGAGTTTCTTAAAGCGGACGAGCAGGCACACGGCGGTGTTCAGAGCCAACACCGATCCCGAGACCACCGCCAACGTCCGCTTCACGTCCACCGGGAGCTCTATGAAAACCCCGGCCATGGGCATCAGGATGTCCAGCATTATCAAAGTGGAGTACGGAGACTTCACGCTGAGCAGCAAAACGTAGCCCGAAGCTAACAGCAGCTGCAGAGCAGCCATGGCCAGCCACAGCATGGGTCTGGCTCGAGGAGGCAGGCCGAAGCCCGGCATCGCCTTGGACGAGTCTGCATGAGACGTAGCGTAGTAGTTTAGCAGCACAGCGGTGGATCCGAGCAGCATGCCCACGAGAAGGCTGTAGAACTTGAACAGGGACTTCTGGGACAACACCAGCACAACACTGCACACCACGATACCTGAAACACACACAAACAGACACAGTTACCATAAACAGGTTTGATGCCTTGATTAGCGCAACTAATGATGGAGGATGACGAATGAATTCCACACATCAGCCACGAACATCTTCACCAAGTAGAAGAAATGAGCCTGTCCACTTACATAAAGTGGTTTCATTTAGTTTGGGTGAAGTTACAGAGCTGATGAAGTTGGTTGATGAAGTTTTTATTTTTGGATTCTGGAATTATTATACTGGTCAGCGTTCTAGGATTGCGACAATCAATAGAATTGTTAAAAGAGAAACAAATTCGAAAACAACGAAAGTTCAGGGTTCTAGAACCATTATTCCTGTCCGGTCTTTTTAGAACCACTACAATTGTTTAGGGTTCTAGAACGATTACAGACCGCCAGTGTTCATTAACAAGTAAAACAAATTGCTCTACAACATTTGCTACAGCTGACCAGGGTTCTGGAATGATTATACTCATGGTTTCAAATGCTGTTTACTTCTCAATAATTGAGGTTCATAAAGGTTCTAGAATTGTTCTAACAGACAAACAATTCTGAAACAATTGAAACCTGTCAGTGTATTTTATTTATTTTTGTTTTTTAAGTATTAAGGTAAATCATTGTCCAGAACTGCCACGGCTGATCAGAGTTCTAGAATTGTTGTAAGTCCTTTAGAACAACTGAGTTTGTTCAGGGTTCTAGTACTTTTACAGCTGGTCAGTGTTCACAAAATATAGAACAAATTATTATTATAGAATTATTATACTCAACAGGTTTTCTAGAACTTCTAATGCTGGTCAGTGTTCTAGAGTTGTGACAGTCAACAAGGATTCTGAAGTTGTTACAATAGGCAAACCTTCTAAAACAAGTTAGTCATGGTTCAAGAATTTATTACAACAAATCATAGCTCTAGAACTGTTGAGGCTGGTTAGGTTTCTAGTACGATCATGCCTGACGGAACAGAACAGCTAAAATTGTTCAGGGATTTTGAATACTATTACAGAATTACTAGAATTACTAATGATAGTTAATGTTCTAGATCAGCAGCAGTCCATAAAAAATGGGTTACAATAAGCAAAAGTTCTAAAACAACTACATTTGTTAATGATTCTAGAACTATCACAGATCAGGTCAATGTTAATAAAATAGTAAAACTAATTTTGTCTTTAACAGTAGGTACAGCTGATCAGGGTTCTAGAATGATTCTACTTGACATGCTTGCTAATGCAAACTTTCTACAACAACAAGTTGGCCAGGATTCTAGAATTATTACAGCTAGTCGGTGGTTAAGACATATTCAAACAATTTATTGTTCTAGATGTATTATTCTTGACAGATTTTCCATAATTACTAGTGTTGGTCGATGTTCTTTGACGTTGTTGCTAGAACGATTAAACTCAGCAAGTTGTATGGAAGCAACAGCACGGGTCAGTGTTCTACAACTGAGACAGTCGTTCAGTGTTCTAGAAAATGTATAGCAGACAATCTAAAACAACTAAAGTTGTCCAGGGTTTAGTAAATACTATTGCAAGTCATTGTTCCAGCAGATCAGAGGTCTAGAACGTGTTTCTAGAATTACTAGCGCTGGCAATGTTATAGAGCTGGGACAGCTGATAAAGTTTCTAGAATTGCTGCAACAGTAAAACTATTCTGTCAGGCTTCATGAAATATTAAATCACGATTGTTCTAGAACTGTCAGAGCTGAGCAGGGATCTAGAATAACTACAGCTGGTACCTTAAACAACACCAAGATGAAAAAAAGCAGACTGTCCTATTTTGGTTTAGTCTGATTATAATCTAGAATAGTGGATTTGAGATTGAAGTGACAGGTCTGGAGAGGCTCAGAGGCCAGGGCTGAGAGTTTAGGCCGGAGAGAAGAGGAGTGAGATCAGAGTTTATGTGTAGAATAGTGGCCGGTTCGTGATCTTACCCGTCACCCGCAGTAAAACCAGTCCAGCTGTTCCGGTCCAGTCATCAACCGGATCCGAGTGAGAGTTACAAATGGCGTCGATTATGAAGATGCAGGGGACCCGCAGCGCCACGTCCAGCACCGCCAGTGCCTGCTGGCTCAGCAGGCCGGTGTTGGAGGCCATGGCGCCGCAGGAGAACTTCACCGCTCCTGCAGGTGTTTCTTCTAACGAAACCCCGTCCGCTCCCCCGGAGCTCCCTTCGTCCTGACTCTTCGCACGCTGTTTACTTAAACACGGGGGTCTCCTCTGTCCGCCATCTTCCTTTTTTTTTTTTTAAAACCTCCTGTTGCTATGCGAAGAACGCGGAAGTGATCGGATGCTTTTCAGGAGGGCGTGACGCAGCACGCAGAGTAAGTTCCGGAGTGACGTTTCATGTCGACGAAAGCGGAAATAATTAAATAAACCGGAACTAAAAACATGTTTATTTAGTATTTCATGTTGATTATATATATATATATATATATATATATATATATATATATATATATATATATATATATATATATATATATATATATATAGTCCCTTTTTCTTTTAGTCACTATAATACTACTACTAATAATAATTATAATAGCTGCCAGTAAATTCAAGTTTGAAGAAACTGATATCTCAAACTAAGTGGAGAAAATATGAAAAAATATAATAATATTTGATTTCATATATGGGTTAATAATTAATAAACATATTTCAGTTAGAATGAACAATATGACAGAAATGTAATGCTAATATCAAAAGTATACAGTAATATTTCCCCCATGTAAGATATTGAAATGCAAAGTAATATTAATATTAAATATTGTGTTCACAATAACATGTTGATGTTTTTGTCTGCTTGTCAGAACCATACAAATGTGTGTATCTTGTATTAGAGCAGTTAAAATGTAATGCTTTGAGTACAATTCTCTCACACTGACCACTGGATGTTCAACATGGCATCTCATGGTAAAGACTCTCCAAAAATTTGAAAATTTGAATTGTTTCTCTCCACAAAGATGAAGACAACCTTTTTAATAGCATGAATTAATGTAACCATGTCCTGTGGTCTGATGAGATGAAGATAAACTTGTTTGGCTCAGATGGTGTCCAGCATGTGGTCAGCAATCTAGAACTACTATGGCCAATAAGGATTCTAGAGTATTATAGCTGACTGGGCTTATCACAATTTCTACAAACATACTAGAATTAATATTGACCATGTTTCTAGAATTATTGTAGCCAAACGGTTTTCTAAAATTACTCATGTTGGTCAGTGATCTAGAACTACTACAGCCAATAAGGGTTCTACAAATATTATAGCCAACCGGTCTCATAATTCTTTACAACTGTTAAGTGTCCTAGAATAAGGATATGTGACCAATGTTTTAAAAGACCAGTTTGATAGACTTTCTACAGCTGGACCCTGTGTTTAAAGATTAATACAACAATATGTATAACCAGTGATTTATCAAAGCTCTAGTATTGTAAAAAAAACAAAAAAAACCCCAACAATTTATATATATATATATATATATATATATTATATATATATTCATTCATCCTTTTCATTCATTTTCTCCCGCTTATCCGTAATTCGGGTCGCGGGGGCAGCAGTCTAAGCAGGCCCCCGCCTCCGACTGCTGCCCAATCCTCATAGCACCGTCCCTTACGGTCCCTCCTGCAGGTGGTGAGCCCACGGGAAGGCGGCCCCACGTCACTCCGACGTCACGGACCTTGATATTTCCCTCGTAAGGGACCCCCGGAGCATAGAGGGTTAAGGGCCTTGCTCAAGGGCCCAAGAGTGGCAGCTCGGCGATACCGGGGCTTGAACCCCAGACCGTCCGATCAGCAACCCAGCGCCTTAACCGCTGGAGCCACCACTCCCCATATATATATATATATATATATATATATATATATATATATATATATATATATATATATATATATATATATATATATATATATATATATATATATATATATATATATATGGGGAGTGGTGGCTCCAGTTTTGGCTCCATGTTTTAGATTTATTACAGCTGGTCAGTGTGTTCAGGAATTATTATAACACCACTGTTTTAGAATGATTCTACTTCACTTGTGTTCTAAAATGACTGATGCTGTTCATAGTTGAATAGAATTTACTACAGCTGGTCAGTGTTACGAATGACAATAATAGAGATGTATTTCAGAACAAGTACATAAAATGATTATTACTACCCAGTGTTCTAGATTTATTTATTTATTTATTTTTTATAAGTGAGCATTTCTTGAACTACCATGTGAATTCTGTGTTTTAGAAAAACATACCCCAATATAAATTCTCAGAATGTCCCAACTTATCACAGATCGAATGGCACTTTTCATACAGAACAAGCATTTATTATAATACATTTCAGAATTGCAGAATTGCACCAGCTGTGTTGAAAGTTCACTTGTACAATAAGTAAGAGAAAAACCTGAGCATCAGCAGATTAAATGATCCACTGAGTAAACCAGCTTAGTTCTCACAGACCCACCGTTGTATCATTCAGACACAGTGAACCGAAGGCACGCAGTAAGGAGGTGCTTTATCAGCTCCCGGTAAAGAACACTTTCAGTGTGTTGTTGTAGATGGTGTTGGCCATCTCTACCGGATCCTCGTTCCTCACCGCTGCCATCACCTCCAGCACCTGACTAAAAAAGGAAGGCGAGGAGATTTCTTACACAAGCAGGACCCACATATTGAGAACATGTATCTCTACTAATACGAGGGTCATTCCAGTCAAACCAGCACTTTCTATATTAAAAAATAAAATAACTAATTTCAAGAGGTGAAAACTGCATTTATTTTCCGACATACATTTGTGCTTAAAAGTTTTATTTGCGGATTACAAACCTAAATTCCATACCGGATCGGTTAGGGCCCGGGTTACCAACGACCGCCAAGGGTATTGTTAGCCAATAAATTAGGCTACTGTTGGCCAAAGGAGAGGAAGGAGAGGAGGAAGACATCTACAAAGACAGCAGGGAAATGAGAAGTGTAGGAGAGTGGACAGTGTAGCTAGACAGCATAGGATGGTGGTCTGTAGGATGGTTTTGGAGGTGAAGAAGAAGAGGAGGAGATTGAAAAGTAAAAGAAGAATAAGATGGTGAAAACTAAAGGAGGAAGACTGTAATTGGAGGTTCAGGGAAGAGGTCAGACAGGGGCTCGGTGGTGCTGAAGAGGTGCTGGATGATTGGGCAACTACTGCAGAAGTTATAAGGGAGACAGCTAGAAAGGTACTTGGTGTGACATCTGGAAATAGAAAGGAACACATAGAGACGTGGTGTTGGAATGAAGAAGTGCAGAAAAGAAAAAGGAGAAAAAGGTTAAAGAAAAAAATTTGGGATCAACAGAGTGATAAGAAAAGTAGGCAGGAGTACAAGGAGATGCGGCAGCAGGTAAAGAGGGATGTGACGAAAGAAAAGGAAAAGGCATATGAGGAGCTGTAGGAGAAGTTGGACACTAAGGAAGGAGAAAAGGATTTGTACCGATTGGCCAGGCAGAGGGACCGAGCTGGGAAGGATGTACTGCAAGTTAAAGCAGTAAAGGATGGAGAGGGAAATGTGTTGACTAGTGAGGAGAGTGTGTTGAGAAGATAGAGGGAGTATTTTGAGCAGCAGATGAATAAGAAAAATGAGAGAGAGAAGGTTGGATGATGTGTAGATGTGAAGCAGGAAGTGGATATGATTAGTAAGGAGGAAGTGAGAGCAGCGATTAAGAGGATGAAGAGTGGAAAGTCGGTTGGACCAGATGACATACCGGTAGAAGCATGGAGATGTTAAGGAGAGATGCAGTGGAGTTTTTAACAAGATTGTTTAACAGGATTTTAGAAGGTGAGAGGATGCCTGAGGAAGGGAGAAGGAGTGTGCTGGTATGGATCTTCAAGAATAAGGGAGATGTGCAGTCACACCATGAAGTTATGGGAAAGAGTATTGGAAATCAGGCTGAGAGAAGATGTGACAGTATGGTTTCATGCCGAGGAAGAGCACCACAGACGCCTTATTTGCATTGAGAATGTTGATAAGGAAGTATAGAGAGGGTCAGAAGGAGTTGCATTGTGTGTTTGTGGATTTAGAGGAGGGACATGGGGTATACCGGTAGGAGAAACTTTCTGTATGACTTGAACATCCCTTGTACTACAAAGAGTACATCAGAGGAGGTTTCAGCTCCAAGGTATTAGTCTTATGCATTAGTGTTCCGACTAAACCTTACATCAGCTTCAGCATATACAGCACTCAATTCACTGTAAACTCATCGAACTAAATATAGATAATCCGATTCTAACTTAGTCTCATAACATTTAAACTGCTGGACACTTTCTCTGGAAATCTCATTCAATGTCCTCTTTTCAAGTTGTGATCAAAAACTGTTCTCTCAACACTTTGTTCTCCGAATATATTTGTTTCTGCTACAGTCTGGACGCCTGTACTCACTTTTGGTTTTAGGGCCATAAACCACACTACACTATATTGCCAGAGGTTTGTGAACACCTGACTTTTTCCTGCCATATGTGGATCTTCTCCAAACTGTTACCACAAAGCTGAAGGCACACATTGGATATGGTTTCTTTGGATGCGGTATAATAAAACTTTGTGTTCACTTGAACTTGAATACCCAAACCTGTTCCAGCATGACAAAACCTCACCGTATTGATGTGGTATTAATGTGTTGTTTTGTTGCTATGGCGATATCTGTGCGACCTACATGATGTGACAGGGTTCGTTCCGGTCCTTCAGACAGTGTCCTGTCTCCCACTTCTTCTTGGTGGGGAACGTTGTTTTGATGGACTTGGATCCCGCGTGAGTGTTTTTGATGCCACACCACGGTGCGTCTGGAATCACAGACACAGAGAGAGAGAGAGAGAGAGAGAGAGAGAGAGAGAGAGAGAGAGAGAGAGAGAGAGAGAGAGAGAGAGAGAGAGAGAGAGATAGAGAGTGTTTAGCATGATCAATAAAATGCCACACACTTTATATTTACAGCATAACATTACATTTCTTTGGTAGAGTGCAGGGGCCTGCAACCTTTGTGATCAAAGTAAGGTAGTTAGTGTAAGGTAGTTACCTAGTTGCACCACTTGGTGGCACTTGTGTAATTTTTATTGTATGAGGTGATTTCAATTAGTTTTAAGAATAGTTTTGAGCCAAGCCAACAGATGGCAGCACAAGGTTGCACGCACAGTCACAGGGAGCACGGACCTTAATAAGTAGGTGTGCCGAAAGACATAGGCCTGTGTACATTGGTAGCTGTGCAACTGGTGCTATTCTGCCACGTGCGTTACGTCTGAGATTTTATCATGGACTGCATGTTAGAACAAAAACCAAACGTGCAATTCTATGGGACACTGGGCAAATCTGCCACTGAGATGTTTTGGTAAGTTCATGGTGATGCTGTAATGAGTCTTTCGAGATGTTTCAAGCGGCACACGAGCTTCAAAACTCAAGAACATAATTGAAAGACGACAAGAGATCAGGAAGACCTTCAACAAGCTAAATCAAACAAGCAGAATCATTTCCGGTGAATAAACTTGAGTGTAAGGGTGTGACCCTGAGACGAAGCAACATTCTTAACAGTGGAAGAGCCCCATCATCTCCAGCACCCAAAAAAGGCGAGGCTGGCCTTCATTATAGGCGGAAGAAGTCATATTTAAAAATAAATTCATTAAAATAGAAATAAAATAAAACCAAAAACATGAATGCCCCACTATTTTTCCACTAATAAATGGAGAATGGCTGGACCCAGCATGAATAGAACCTCTGCAGATTTAGGTTCATTTAGGTTAGACTAAATTCTTTGCTACAGATAAACATTTCATAAAACAAAGAGTTTATTCAATAAAAAGTAACTTGTTCTTAATTAAGTATATTCATTACAATGAAGATTTAGCCTTTTCTGGAAATTCGAACAGATTTTATCTGATTAGCAATTAAAATTTACACACACACACACACACACACACACAGTCACTGTTAAGTGTTGTTTAGTCAAACCTGTCTCAATCATGAGTCTCTCTGTGGGAATTGATTTCATGGCTTCCAGATTCGCCTCCGTCTTCAAAGAGCTGGAATTAGATAAAAGAAAGAAAGTAAGAGGGAGAGAGAAAGAGAGGAAGAGAGAAAGTATGATGGAAATAGAGATGGATAGATAGAAAGAGAGTGGGAGAGAGAAAGAGAGGGAGAGATAAATAGAGAGAAACACTGTTGTGTGACTTTACACATGAAGTAAAACTCATCCTCTTACCAGCCGTTAATGCCGATGTAAAGGTCCAGGTCTATTAGAGCAGCAGCGTCCTCTCTGGACCCATCAAAGGAGTGAACCTACAAACAAACACACAGTGAATTAGTTCCAGGCGAACATTTATAATCCAGATAGGATGAACCAAATGTGTGTCAGAAGTGATCTTATGGGCAAACACACTTTATACTTACACATTTTATACAAGTTTATATTAAAAGAAAATGGCATACAGATCACACACACACACACACACACACACACACACACACACACACACACACACACACACACACACACGTGTTGTATGTATAAGCTTCATACTGACAAATGACCTGAGGTTACTTATTTTACACAAACAAACACACACACACACACACACACACACACACACACACACATAATCCATACAATGTATTGATGAGGTACCTGAGGCACACACAGTCTGTATAACATCCTTTCTGATACATGATGCAAGGTTACATATCACACACACACACACACAGTTTTTTTTTAATGATTGAATGACGCAAAGCCAATTCACACTCAAACACAACCTTATAAAGTTATTATTGATGAATGATGTTTTACACACACACACACACACACACACACACACACACACCATATATACTGTATTTTATAATGTTCTTATTGATAAATTATGTGAATGAATGATGCAATGTCAACTATCACTCACACACACACACACACACACACGCGCGCACACGCGCACACACGCACACGCGCACACACACGCACACACGCACACACGCACACACACACACCCAAACACCATCTATACCATACCTTATAATGTTCTTATTGATAAATTATGTAAATTAATGATGAATGTCAAATTTTACTCACACACACACACACACACACACACACACACACACACAAGCACACACGCACACCCCATATATACCATATCTCATAATGTTCTTATTGATAAATTATGTAAATGAATGATGAATGTCAACTATCACACACACACACACACACACACACACACGTACACACGTACACACGTACACACTCAAAAATCATTTTTTGGCCAGATTTTTTTTTCATGTCGTGTTTCCTCTAATTTCTTAACACTGTAAAGTGAAATACTGTAACTACTATAAGAAAGTTCTATCAGCATGTCACATGGTGTTGCACAAACACGTCTCTGTGGCTGAACACCAAGCCAACTGATGTTAAAAAGGACATTCTGACACTAAACCCTTTCTGCTGAAAGATCATTCACACATTGTAGATATAGAAATGAAGAAAGTGAATGAGCCACTCACCACCCCTCCAACACATCTGTCACGATTTCGTCTCATAATTTCTAAAAAAATAATAATAATTACAGATCGCATATCAAACACGCTCAAATGAGAGGACCTGGAATATGTAACTTTTCCACATATGAAGGTACGAACATAAAAAAACACACCCAGGAAGTCCAGGTGAGAATTTCTGCAGTGCAGGAACATGGGTAGTTTGGTTTCTTCAGCCAAATCGAACTGCTTCTCGAAGTACCTGCGTGTAAGAAAACGGCACTGAGGGGGAAAGCTTCACAGCTTACTTACTCACGGTCCACAGTGCTGTGAAAAAGTATTTGCACCCTTTGCATCCTGATTTTATGTTTTCGCATATATGTTTTCAAGCAAATTATATTCAAGCTAATTTCAATAATACAAAGACAACCCCTTTTTTTTTCTTTTCAAATGATGATTTGATGATATTAATGCAGATTTTTAATGATTTTGCTTATTAATGTTGGGGAAAAAAAAGCTGTCCAAACCTGCCTGGTCCAATGTAAAAATAAATGAACGAACGAACTGTGATTAAACACATTTTTACATATTTCACCTGCCACACTCAGGACTGATTACTGCCAGAATCAAGAAAGTTCAAGAATCAAGAAAAAAAAACAGGAATTTTTCACAGCACTTAATACAGAATTTCCGATAAAAGTGAAACACTAAGGTAATGTGACACCGGGTCACGTCACTCACTTCAGCTGGGTCTCTTTCGGACAGAATTCCAGACGATCAAAATCTGAAATATTCAACAATATTGTATTTGCTGTTTGAGTTGCATTATTAAACCAGACATTTGAAAACCAGTGTATTGTATAGCGTCTTATGTATGTAGTGTTTGTCCCATTTGTGTTATTACACTATACAGACAAAAGTACTGTGAACCCTGACTTTTCTAGCCATCCTGCATGTAACTGTTGGAGACACAGTTGTACATCAAGTCCTTGGATGCTGCAGCATGAAATGTTCCCTTTACTTGAACTAGGAGACCCAAACCATGACACTGTGTGCGAAGCAGCTCCATGAAGATATGCTTTACATGGGTTCGAGTGGAAGATCTCCTGCTATAGAGCTCCAGCCCTTTTGAAAAACCTTTGGGATAAATTGGAATTTGACTGCACCCCAGGTCTACTCACCTCACCTACATCAGTACATGACTTTACTAACACCATTTAGGCTAAATGAAGCCCCACAAATCTTCACAATCACACTCCAAACTGCATTTAGGAAATAAATGTGGAATGTGATGCTCCATATAGTTTACATATAAAGCAAAATGGTTTGTGTGTGTGTGTGTGTGTGTGTGTGTGTGTGTGTGTGTGTGTGTGTGTGTGTGTGTGTGTGTGTGTTTGCGTTACCCAGTCCACACTCCCCAACAGCCACCACCTTCCCTCTGTTACTAACGAGCAGCTCTCTGAGGGAGGAGAAATACTGCTCTTCCCCGTTCTGCTCGAACTCACCACAGCGAGTCGGGTGGCATCCTACAGTACTGAAGAAGTCCTCTAAACACACACACACACACACACACACACACACACACACACACACACACACACAAAAACCCATGGCAGTCAATTCATTCTTTATTTATTTGCTACCGATAATTAATTGGTCATAATCAATAAAATGATGCTTTTTTATGTATTAACTCAATGTTACTAATGTTTTTCGATTTAAATAATAATTATTAATAATAAACAGTGCTGTAAGTATATTCGTTATAAATATATTAGTTAATAACTACACAACAAAATATATTGACAAGAAATCAATCGTTTCGCGCCGTGACTGAGCCTCCCAATTTCACTCATTTTAAATAAGGGTGGTGATTGTGTTGTGTTGTGTTGTCTGTGATTTGTGTGTGTGTGTGTGTGTGTGTGTGTGTGTGTGTGTGTGTGTTGCGTGTATCGTGTAGTGACCAAACACTGTGAAAAATTCCTAAAACATGTACACATACATGGAATGTGGAAAAACTGATCCTGGTCCTCACCTCGGCTGTGTGCCAGTTTAAGAGCTTCTCTACTGTCCTCCAGATTCCCACCGGTGATCATGTACTGAAACAAACCCCACAGAACCTCAGTGTGGAGGCTTCGGGAACATTTGCACCACAGACATTTCTGGTATTAATGCTCTCCTTTCGATATGTTCGCGAGATCGCCACTTCCTTGAGGGTGCACAAAATGAAATGTAGCCCTAACAAGATAAAAATGAATGGGTTTGTCTCTTACATAAATAAAAATAACAGTAACTTTGCATCATCACCAACTTGTTCTTTACATCGATGCCGTTTGGCAAATGCGCTTTTCCAGAGTAAACTAAATTAAACCCATTTGTACACCTGACCAGATGGGGGTTAAGGGCCTCGCTCAGGGGCCCAGTATGGTATTTCTATCTTGTATTACTGTATTTTTTTTTTTTATCACGTCTCATCTTGTCAACTTATTTATTTTTATTTATTTAACTCATTTTAACTTCTATAATATTTATTAAGACAGCCCATGCCAAATGTGGGAAGACAGTTGGATGAAACGATAAAGGGTGCTGAGGAGAAAAGTAACCGCTTTAAAAGAAACAGAAAATTGGACGTCAAGAAAGAGGTAATAAAAGTATAGAAGCTCATCCACAGACTGTGTTTCTTCAGTTCATCCACAAAAAGTCTACTTTCCATCATTAAAACCCTGGACTTTGGCCTTGGTTTTTATCGGGGACTTTCTCTGGGATTTATGTGTATTTATTTATTTTTTAAAATCTTAATCACTGATCTATATTTTGTAAGAATTTGCCACAAGACCAGCAGCAGGATTTGAACTCATTACGTTCTGACCAACATCTTCACCACTGAGCTCCCACTTCCCTAGAATAAGCTTGAACCAGATCTGCATTTACATTTCTGGTGTTTTGGTTGACGCCCCTTATCCAGAGCGACTTATAATGATGTCATTTATACGCCTGGGGAGTTATGGGTTAAGGGCTTTGCTCGGGGCTCAGCAATGGTAGCTTGATGGTGCTGGCATTTAATCTCACGAATCATAAGTCCATCGTTTAAAACACTAATATACACTGTTATTGATTCATTTCCTATAACAGCACACCACTGCGGCGTTCACCTATAACACACGGATAGTCGGTTATACCTTCTGAACCCCAACACTCAGCGCTCTTTCCACAATTTGTTCAAAATCATCTGTAATTAAAATAAATAACAGCGATATTAGACTATACAAAGTGATTAATACTGGCTCTGAATTGTAGCTAGATGTCAGGTTATTTATTACCTTCATGTTTTTGGTTTCCTCTATATATCCCCCTAAACATGGGGTCTGTAAGGTTGATACCGATATCTGTAGATAAAAAAAAAGAGCAAATGGCATTCATGTGTATTCTGCTTTTTTAATCCAATATCTTCAACTCTTGAAAAATTCGACTTAATTTTAATTAGCACAGTTTCGATCCGACTTATGAGGAGAACAATGATTAAATATAACCATTTTCAAGTGCTTTTAAAATACAGGCAGACACGTCACTGATTCTGAACGAAGTACAGTAGTAGATGTTAAAAGCAAATGCAATCAGGCAGATACAAATCTTTTGTGCTAATGATGTGTAAATGGTCAGGAAACTGTTTAAGTCAATTCAATTTGATTTCTATAGCGCTTTTTACAATGGACATTGTCTCGAAGCAGCTTTACTCAGATAAAGCGGTAATAAGGTTATATAAAAGAACGTGTACGTTTATTGCCTATACGTTAGTTCCTTATATTTCTTCATATACTACTATTACAACACCTACAATAACATACTACACAAATACTACAAATTACTACACATATATTTTTACATCTCTACTACTATTATTATAACAATCTCTACAACTCCTACTAATTCCCACAACGTTATTCCAACATCTACTACTCCTACAACACCACTACTCCACCTACTAAAAACTACTACAATTACTCCTACAATACTACCACCCCGCCCACCAAAACAACTACAACCACTATGACTACAGAAAAACACTACTACTCCTACTACAACTACAGTACTATGGGTCTTCATCCTGTGCTGCTGCAGGGGGTCCGCTAATTAATGTTGAATCACAAGTTCTATTAAACTTAAAGCTGAAGTTCGACTAAATGTATAATTGTGCACCTGATAGTAAAAAGAAAATATATGAAACTACAAATCTATTAAAATAAAAGAACTGTGAACAACTCAATAAACCCAATTGTTTTAAAATAATATTCCTAGTGTAATATGATTGGTTTCTATTAATGTGTTAATGGTTGACACATTTTTTGTTTAATGGTGTCCCTGCCTTCCCGTGGGCTCACCACCTGCAGGAGGGACCGTAAGGGACGGTGCTGTGAGGATTGGGCAGCAGTCAAAGGCCGGGGGCCTGCTTAGACTGCTGCCCCCGTGACCCGAATTACGGATAAGCGGGAGAAAATGAATGAATGAATGAATGAATGGTGTCCCTGCCACATGTCTCTATCACCTAAGGGGTCCTTGACCTAAAAAACATTAAAGACCCCTGTTCTACTACTACACCTATTAGTCCAACAACACTAATCAAACATCTACTACCCCCACAACACTACTTCTTCAAGATCTACTACTCCACCAACATCTACTACTCCCACAACACTACTACAACAACATCTACTACTCCCACAACACTACTACAACAACATCAACTACTCCCACAACACAACTACTCCAACATCAACTACTCCCACAACACAACTACTCCAACATCAACTACTCCAACATCAACTACTCCCACAACACTACTACTCCAACATCAACTACTCCCACAACACTACTACTCCAACAACACAACTACTCCAACATCTACTACTCCCACAACACTACTACAACAACATCTACTACTCCCACAACACTACTACAACAACATCAACTACTCCCACAACACTACTACTCCAACATCAACTACTCCCACAACACAACTACTCCAACATCAACTACTCCAACATCAACTACTCCCACAACACTACTACTCTAACATCAACTACTCCCACAACACTACTACTCCAACAACACAACTACTCCAACATCTACTACTCCCACAACACAACTACTACAACATCTACTACTCCAACATCTACTACTCCCACAACACTACTACTCCCACAACAACTACTAATCCCACATCTACTACTCCCACAACACTACTACTCCAACAACACAACTACTCCCACAACATCTACTACTCCCACAACATCTACTACTCCCACAACATCTACTACTCCCACAACATCTACTACTCCCACAACACTTCTACTCCAACATCAACTACTCCCACAATATCTACTACTCCAACATCGAATACTCCCACAACACTACTACTCCCACAACATCTACTACTCCCACAACATCTACTACTCCCACAACACTACTACTCCAACAACACAACTACTCCCACAACACTACTACTCCAACATCAACTACTCCCACAACACTACTACTCCAACATCTACTACTCCCACAACACTACTACTCCAACATCAACTACTCCCACAACACTACTACTCCAACATCAACTACTCCCACAACACTACTACTCCAACATCAACTACTCCCACAACACTACTACTCCAACATCAACTACTCCCACAACACTACTACTCCAACATCAACTACTCCCACAACACTACTACTCCAACAACACTACTACTCCAACATCTACTACTCCCACAACACTACTACTCCAACATCTACTACTCCCACATCTACTACTACTCCAACATCTACTACTCCAACAACACTACTACTCCCACAACACTACTACTCCCACAACACTACTACTCCAACATCTACTACTCCCACAACACTACTACTCCAACATCTACTACTCCCACAACACTACTACTCCAACATCTACTACTCCCACAACACTACTACTCCAACATCTACTACTCCCACAACACTACTACTCCAACATCTACTACTCCCACATCTACTACTACTCCAACATCTACTACTCCCACAACACTACTACTCCAACATCTACTACTCCCACATCTACTACTACTCCAACATCTACTACTCCCACAACACTACTACTCCAACATCTACTACTCCCACATCTACTACTACTCCAACATCTACTACTCCCACAACACTACTACTCCAACATCTACTACTCCCACATCTACTACTACTCCAACATCTACTACTCCCACAACACTACTACTCCAACATCTACTACTCCCACAACACTACTACTCCAACATCTACTACTCCCACATCTACTACTACTCCAACATCTACTACTCCCACAACACTACTACTCCAACATCTACTACTCCCACAACACTACTACTCCAACATCTACTACTCCCACATCTACTACTCCAACAACACTACTACTCCAACAACACAACTACTCCAACATCTACTACTCCAACATCTACTACTCCCACAACACTACTACTCCAACATCTACTACTCCCACAACACTACTACTCCAACATCTACTACTCCCACAACACTACTACTCCAACATCTACTACTCCCACAACACTACTACTCCAACATCTACTACTCCCACAACACTACTACTCCAACATCAACTACTCCCACAACACTACTACTCCAACATCAACTACTCCAACATCTACTACTCCAACATCAACTACTCCAACACAACTACTCCAACATCTACTACTCCAACATCTACTACTCCCACAACACTACTACTCCAACATCTACTACTCCCACAACACTACTACTCCAACATCTACTACTCCCACAACACTACTACTCCAACATCTACTACTCCCACAACACTACTACTCCAACATCTACTACTCCCACAACACTACTACTCCAACATCTACTACTCCCACATCTACTACTACTCCAACATCAACTACTCCCACAACACTACTACTCCAACATCAACTACTCCCACAACACTACTACTCCAACATCTACTACTCCCACAACACTACTACTCCCACAACACTACTACTCCAACATCTACTACTCCCACAACACTACTACTCCCACAACACTACTACTCCCACAACACTACTACTCCCACATCTACTACTCCAACATCAACTACTCCAACATCTACTACTCCCACAACACTACTACTCCAACATCTACTACTCCCACAACACTACTACTCCAACATCTACTACTCCCACAACACTACTACTCCAACATCAACTACTCCCACAACACTACTACTCCAACATCAACTACTCCCACAACACTACTACTCCAACATCAACTACTCCCACAACACTACTACTCCAACATCTACTACTCCCACAACACTACTACTCCAACATCTACTACTCCCACAACATCTACTACTCCCACAACACTACTACTCCAACATCTACTACTCCCACAGCAGCAACAATTTAAATACAAAGCATTTGTGGAATCTAAAAATGATTATAAAGTTTATATTGTGGCATTAAATATGATGATTTATGATGATGTACAGCACTGAGCTGAACTTATATATTATATATTCTTATGCATATGTTGTTCTTTAATCTGTACATTGCAGTAAGTTGTACAGTATTTCATCTACAGTTTACCCCCACTGTTAAAATGCAAAGTCTTTATATTTTTAATTCCTATTAGTGTCATATAATAATAATAATAATAATAATAATAATAATAATAATAATAATAATAATAATAAACTGGACTGTCGCGTGCTCAATGAATGAGAATAAACAGCTCCTGACCCTTCAATTTATCCTCAAATGAAGCCTAAATGTAGACTATTTTATTGCATTATTATTATAAAAAAAATATATATATATAAATTCTTGGTGCTTACCTATAAATTTATACTTGGCCATGACAAATTTGGCAGTGAATCGACCAACTCTGAATGCGAGTTTCACCATTAGCAAACCCGCATCTACCGTAATAACTAACATATGAGTGCATAAACTTATATACATGGTAGATTAAACAAAATAACAATAAAATGTATATGTATTTTAGACATTTTTTTAATAAAAATAATGTATTACAATATGGTCTACAATGTGTGTTGATAAAACAGCTTTAAATAAACAATCAAATATTAATATGCGCATATATTATGATTACGGAACCTTTCGAAAGCAGTGCTAAGCTCGCTAGTAATGGCTTGATTGGATACAGTTAATTATTTTGAACAAAGTGCACTAGATAGGTTGCGAATAGACCGTATCATCCGCCCTAGATAGTGCACAAGTAAAGAAAGGATAAATATATTTTACTAACAGACAACTGTGACGATTGGACTTACTGCGCATGTGCAAATCAGGGACCTGTCACCGCGCGTGCGCAGTTGGTGGAGAGGAGAGCGACAAGATGGCGGCGTTCCTCACCCACCAGCAGAAAGTCTTACGGCTTTATAAAAAATCCCTAAGGCACATCGAGTCGTGGTGCGTTTTCAGGTACGAAGAATTTATCCGATCATATTATACATTATTTATTTAGAATTATTATTGTAAACTACGTATCAGTTTTGAAAAGTTTGGCATCGCTTAACCGTTGGGACGTTCAGGTCATTCAGCCGCAGAGCGTTAGCATAAACAATACTTCAAAACACCGATCATCTGCAGCAATAAATGATAATAATATCAAACGTGATTAAAATATAGACAATTATATAGAAAAACAAGTGAACGTATTAATGACATTTATTTTGTTACTCTTCAAATAAGACCTCTAGCACCGGGAGTGCCTCAATGTCAGATCAGGATATATACGATATGGATATAAATATCAAATCGCCGATACGATAAGCACGATATAAAGTTTTTCGATAACTATTTATGTAATGAGGCAAATTTTCACTAGTGTATGGTGCTTTTGAAACCAATAATGTCCCTCAAATGTCAAAGTGGTTTGGTATACAGTGCAAGTGAAAAGATTTGGACACCGTTTCCACTTTAGTGTTTGTTTATTTCATTATTTTCAACATTGTACATTAATACTGAAGAACTAAATTGTGAATGCGTATGGATTTGTGTAGTAAACAAAAAAAAACAACGTTTTAAATAACCCACAATATTTTAGATTTTAGATTGTCCAAAGTATGTTGATCGCTTGGCACACTCATGGCATGGGATCGTTTTCAGTTCTCAGGTGTGCCTTTTCAAGAGTTTTTGTTTGTGACATTTCTTGCCTTGTGCCTTATGCAGAGGAAAGGGACTGGTACTACTGTACAAATCCATATTATGGCAAGAAAGACTTAGTTAAAGTAAAGAGTGGACTAAGGTCAATTATTACATTAAGAAATGGTCAATCAATTTGGAATATTTCAAGAACTTTAACTGTCTCCCCAAGTGTAGTTTCCAAAATCATCAAACGCTCTGATGAAATGGGCTCTCATGAGGACTGTCTCAGGAAAGGAAACCCAAGAGCTACCTCTGCTGCAGAGGATACGTTTATTAGAATTACCATTAGAACTACAGAAATGCTCCTCTGAGTTCAAGTAGGAGACATATTTCAACATCCACTGTTCAGAGGAGACTGCATGAGTCAGGCTTTCAAAAACATTAAGTTGGAAGGACCATAAGCAGCTTGGGCAAAGAAACACAATGAAAAATCGGCTATTTTGTTTGAGGAGTCAAAATTCGAGCTTTTTGGTTCTAAACACTGTGTCCTTGTAAGACATACAGAGGGTAAACAGACATTTCCTGAAACATGGTGCAGGAGGTGTGATGGATTTGCAGGTGACACTGTGACTGATTTGGTTAAAATAGAGGGCAGCATGGCTGCCACTCCATTTTGCCACCCCATCTGGTTTGCACTTATTGGGACTATCATTTGTTTTGCAAGAAGACAATGACCCCCAAACACAACTCTAGGTAATGTAAGAGCTACTTGTTCAAGAAGGAGAGTGATTTAGTGCTGCATCAGATGATCTGGGCCAAATTATTCAATCTAAATCTAGTTTAGATCGTTTGGGACGAGTTGGACCGAAGCGTGAAGGAAAAGCTGCCAACAAGCACTTAACACCACTGGGAACGCTTTCAAGATTGTCTCATGAGACTGACTGAGAAAATGCCAAGAGTGTGTAAAGCCGTCATCAAAGCAAAAGGTGGCCACTTTAAAGAAACTAAAATCTAAAACGTATTATGGGTTATTTACCACGTTTTTGTTTACTACCTAATTTCACGTGTTCTTTCACAGTTTGGATGTATGTATTAATGTACAATGTTGAAAATTAAAACATTTAAATTTGAAAGACCACTGAAAGACGTGTCCACGTTTGACTGGTACCATTTATGTTTAATTATGGATTCTGATTGGTCAAAATTACTGTATGATTACATGCTACAATCTTTTCAGAAGAAGATGAAACTCTGTGATTTAGATGATTCTAGAACCATGGTGTTTTTGTTGTTGCAGAGATAAGTACCGCTTCTATGCCTGCATGCTGAGAGCTCGCTTCGACGAGAATAAGAATGAGAAGGACATGATGAAGGCCACCAATCTGCTGAAAGCTGCTGAAGAGGAGTTCTGGGCGAATCAGCATCCTCAGCCTTACCTGTTCCCCGACTCTCCGGGTGGAACCTCATACGAGAGATACGAGTGCTACAAGGTATCAGTGTCCAAACGTGAGCCGTGAATGTGAGTCAGTTGTAATTTGATTGCAGTGAACAGTTGATTTGTGTGTGTGTGTGTGTGTGTAAACTTGAGTGTACTGTGAAACACCCAGAAGAAACATCATCATGTGTCTCTGATCAGATTTGGTACCTGCTTCTTCTCCTTTCTCAGTTCTCGTGTCTGACTCGTAGCTGATGTGTTTGGTTTCAGATTCCTGAATGGGTTCTGGATCACTGGCACCCATCTGAGAAGGCTGAGTTCCCTGATTACTTCTCCAAGAGAGAGCAGTGGAAGAAGCTGCGAGATCTCAGCTGGGAGAAGGAGGTGTGTTTGTGTACATACATAAAGGGGATGCACATATATGGTCACACACAAACACGTGCATACATAAAAGGAACACAAATATAGGGTCACGCATGTATATACATAAAGGGGACACACAAATATAGGGTCACGCATGTATATACATAAAGGGGACACAAATATAGGGTCACGCATGTATATACATAAAGGGGACACAAATATAGGGTCACGCATGTATATACATAAAGGGGACACAAATATAGGGTCATGCATGTATATACATAAAGGGGATACACAAATATAGGGTCACGCATGTATATACATAAAGGGGACACACAAATATAGGGTCACGCATGTATATACATAAAGGGGACACACAAATATAGGGTCACGCATGTATATACATAAAGGGGACACACAAATATAGGGTCACGCATGTATATACATAAAGGGGACACACAAATATAGGGTCACGCATGTATATACATAAAGGGGACACACAAATATAGGGTCACGCATGTATATACATAAAGGGGACACACAAATATAGGGTCACGCATGTATATACATAAAGGGGACACACAAATATAGGGTCACGCATGTATATACATAAAGGGGACACACAAATATAGGGTCACGCATGTATATACATAAAGGGGACACACAAATATAGGGTCACGCGTGTATATACATAAAGGGGACACACAAATATAGGGTCACGCGTGTATATACATAAAGGGGACACACAAATATAGGGTCACGCGTGTATATACATAAAGGGGACACACAAATATAGGGTCACGCGTGTATATACATAAAGGGGACACACAAATATAGGGTCACGCATGTATATACATAAAGGGGACACACAAATATAGGGTCACGCATGTATATACATAAAGGGGACACACAAATATAGGGTCACGCGTGTATATACATAAAGGGGACACACAAATATAGGGTCACGCGTGTATATACATAAAGGGGACACACAAATATAGGGTCACGCGTGTATATACATAAAGGGGACACACAAATATAGGGTCACGCGTGTATATACATAAAGGGGACACACAAATATAGGGTCACGCGTGTATATACATAAAGGGGACACACAAATATAGGGTCACGCGTGTATATACATAAAGGGGACACACAAATATAGGGTCACGCGTGTATATACATAAAGGGGACACACAAATATAGGGTCACGCGTGTATATACATAAAGGGGACACACAAATATAGGGTCACGCGTGTATATACATAAAGGGGACACACAAATATAGGGTCACGCGTGTATATACATAAAGGGGACACACAAATATAGGGTCACGCGTGTATATACATAAAGGGGACACACAAATATAGGGTCACGCGTGTATATACATAAAGGGGACACACAAATATAGGGTCACGCGTGTATATACATAAAGGGGACACACAAATATAGGGTCACGCGTGTATATACATAAAGGGGACACACAAATATAGGGTCACGCGTGTATATACATAAAGGGGACACACAAATATAGGGTCACGCGTGTATATACATAAAGGGGACACACAAATATAGGGTCACGCGTGTATATACATAAAGGGGACACACAAATATAGGGTCACGCGTGTATATACATAAAGGGGACACACAAATATAGGGTCACGCGTGTATATACATAAAGGGGACACACAAATATAGGGTCACGCGTGTATATACATAAAGGGGACACACAAATATAGGGTCACGCGTGTATATACATAAAGGGGACACACAAATATAGGGTCACGCGTGTATATACATAAAGGGGACACACAAATATAGGGTCACGCGTGTATATACATAGAGGGGACACACAAATATAGGGTCACGCGTGTATATACATAGAGGGGACACACAAATATAGGGTCACGCGTGTATATACATAAAGGGGACACACAAATATAGGGTCACGCGTGTATATACATAGAGGGGACACACAAATATAGGGTCACGCGTGTATATACATAAAGGGGACAAATATAGGGTCACGCATGTATATACATAAAGAGACACAAATATAGGGTCACGCATGTATATACATAGAGGGGGACACTTTATGTTGATTTACACTTTATACATAATATATTTATAATATATCTATTTTTCATTAAACATAAATTATGTACATATTGCATTTTTTTTATGCTTCAGGTTTATTTTTTTGAATAATAATAAAAAAATCTCTGAAATGAGCTGCGTGAGCTCTAACCTGTGTGTGTGTGTGTGTGTGTGTGTGTGTGTGGCCTGCAGGTGAAGCAGTTGCAGGATGAGACTCCAGCCGATGGTCCCAGCACTGAGGTTCTTCCTCCGGCCCGTAAGGACGGTGATCTCCCCCCGCTGTGGTGGCAGTATGTGACCCGTCCCAGAGAGAGGCCTGTGTGAGACGCCCCACATTACCAAGCACACGCACATACTCACACACACATTCTTCTACACACACTGTTCTGCCTCTATGCTACTCCCACCTGAATACCATGTCACTATTCAAGGGTGAAATTCATGTTTTGAGTCAACATGCATTGTGTCTGTGTGTTTAGGGAAAAGTATAATTGTGTGTGTGGCGTAATTGTAGACTGTACAGACCTGTAATAAATAAATCTGTCAATCAGATGTTTTTTGTTTTCTGCATTGTTTGTTCAGATCCAGTCAAACAGACGTCCAGGATGAGTGTGAAATGAGATGTCAAGTGTTCAGATTTCCACAAATCAAAAGTTTGTGCCTTGACCACATAATTGTTTCATTGAATAGACTATTAAATCAATCATGCATTTTTCTTTCGATTCACTCCGAAATCAAAACACGTAATCGTGTCTTATGTTCGACACGTCAGCGTTAATATTTTATTAGCTAAAACAGTTGAACACGAACGAAACAAAGTCCGGAACCGAAGTCTTTCTCCCTGAACCGCTTCCGAATCCCGTTCTTACATTCATAAACATGAGCCACGTAGGTCACGGTCTACTGACAGAGCAGCTACATTACTGTGCAGAAACAATATCTCTGCAGATAGTCATTTATAGTTATATTTACACACACACACACACACACACACACACACACACACACACACACACATCAGCATCATATGCATAAAGCATCAGCTAAGTAGAACATTCTAGACTCTTTCTGCCTGAGCATCACCCAGGCCTAAAGTTACACAGCACACTGAGCGTTTATTACACGCGTGGCACAGAGGAAACGACTGCTCGGACCCGGAGATCAGAGGCTTCTACTTTACATTCAGAGAAAGTGAGAAATATTTCAGACAGAAATGAAACGTACATGATATGATCAGACAGGATGTGTTCTGCATCTGTCGCTTTGATACTCCCAATGCAGCTATAAAAAAAAAGCTCACTGCCTCCATTTCAGCATCAGCGAGGGGCGTGGCCTAAAATCTCAAGCCTTGTCATCTGATTTGTATCACAATACGAGTCTACACAAAATTATTAACACTGCACGATGTGAAACCGGTGGCTATGAGAGTCCGTTGATGATCTTTATAGCTCTGTTGGAAAACTAGTCAATTTCTTGTCTGATGAATTACATTTTATGATTTTTTTTTTTTTTTGCCAAAATACTTTTCTTGTACTTGCAATGCTATTGAAGATACAATACACATAAAATAAAAAAGGTAATCTATCAAGACCAGAACATGGCAATAACATCCTGTTAGAAACAAAAATAAAATCAGATGATTGCGTGAAAGCTGCACTTTGCTGCTACGTCTGAACCAAAAGATCTTCCAGTGTTTTGAGTGATCTTATGGCACATAATGCAACATCGGATTTGTTCACTGAGTTGTTCCTTTACTTTCAGATGTTCCAGATCCACAGAACACACTAAGTAAGCAAGCATAAGTATCAAATATATTTTACATACATACATATATATATATATATATATATATATATATATATATATATATATATATATACTAATATAGTAATATGTAATAATATATTGATCGGAAGGTCGGGGTTCAAGCCCCCAGTATTGCCAAGCTCTGGGGCCCTTGAGCAAGGCCCTTAACCCTTCGTGCTCCAGGGGTTCTGCATCATAGCTGACTTTACTCTCTGACCCCAGCTTTGTAACATCTGCAAAATTCCCTACCGATAATTTTTCCGGTCTGCTGTTATTACGGGAGCGGCCTCTAGAGGCGAATCACTGACTCTACGCGCTGTTCGTTTTTACAGCGTGCTGCATGGAGAGTGTTAGACTTATGTTTATCGTTAATAATTTATTACTAATATTATTTATTAATTTATATATCCGTATTATTTTACTCAGCACATTTTTGTGATTCAGTACAGGATTTTTTCCCCCAATAAAGTTTAGTAATTTAGTACATGTAATCTTTCTTTTTTTTTTTTATCCAGTATAAAAGAACTATCTGATTAATCCATTATCAGCAAGTACGATCCAATCTAGCTATCGTTATTGGTAAAATCCACTATCCTCTAAATAATTAAATACACATTATATATATATATATATATCTTCCCGTGGGCTCACCACCTGCAGGAGGGACCGTAAGGGATGGTGCTGTGAGGATTGGGCAGCAGGCAGGGACCTGCTTAGACTACTGCCCCTGCGACCCAAATTACGGATAAGCGGGAAAAAATGAATGAATGAATATATATTATATATATATATATATATATATATATATATATATATATATATATATATATATATATATATATATATAATATAATTATTTTTATTTATATAATAAGATTTTTTGAAAGAAAAAAAAAAGGTGAAATTTACCCTTTAAACTTGTTACTTCTTTGACTGGCTGACTGACTTTTCTTCTTTAAAAAAAGGAAAAAATAGTATGTATTTATCTTTCTGACATTTGGTAAATTGAGCATTTGAGAGTTAAGGGCCTTGCTCAAGGGCCCAGGAGTGGCAAATTGATGGTGCTGGGATTTGATCTCACGACCTTCAGATCCAAAAGCTAACATTTGAACCTCTTTCCCCAGGACACATGACCGAGTGACAGAACGCAGACTAGAATAGTTCCTATTCACGTTATATCAAAATTCCCATGTAGCCTTGATGCTCTAAATATAACACTGGGCATTGATGTAACATGATCCGGCGGTCTACAGGAACAGCTTGTAGGGCGATTGGACGTTTTCTGTGTGGGACGCGTTACGGCACGTGTCAGAGCGTTAACATTTACAGTAGATCTATAAGACACAAGACTTCCTCAATAACATGACAAGCTGTGTGTTCTGTGAAGGAGAAAGAAAAAAGAATGTCTGGTTAAAAATCGGCTGTTTATCGCTGCTATAAGTGACGAGAGAAGCTGATTTGTGACATTCTACGTAATCGTCTAAGAAATACGATTATTTCATTTATAAAGAACAAACAGCTGCGGTGTAACAGAAATGATTAAATCTTAGTTACGTTAATGAGTATGAGTGTGTGTGTGTGCGTGTGTGTGTGTGTGTGTGTGTGTGTGTGTGTGTGTGTGTGTTTGTGTGTGCGTGTGAAAGCTTAGTCCGGGTTCTCAGGCCTGGGATTTCAGTGCTGATGTCTTGCTGATAAACTTCAGTGATGAAGTGACGCTGATTTGCTCCTGTTGTTGCTGCATTCACAAGAACTTCAGGGCGTCTGATAAAACCCATGTCTTATACTACTGATGAGAACGATGTGACGATAGGAGTTGAATTTATGACGGAAGGTACCGTGCGTAAGCCGTTCCAGGTTCCGGTCTCAGAGAACTGTTTTAAATAATAATAATAATAATAATAATTTCTTCAGAAACTGTTGCAGGTCCCGAGGCTTTCGAATCGAATGTACAAAATGCGCATGGCGAGTAAACGTTCGGTGCAGCTCTGATTGCGGTTCTGCGATTCCTGATTCGAGTTTCGATTAAAAGGAAATACGATACGAGGCACAAAAGTTTTGGCACCTATAGGAGGAGGGGCAGGGAATATAAGGACCAGTTAATGACGTGAAGCCAGACGTTCTGTAATCCGTATTTACAAAGCCACTAAATATCACTGTCGCATAATAGGATTTAAGATCAACATCTCATGAATATACTGAATCACTGCCAAACAGACGTACTACTCGATTCGTCCTACGCGGGACGACGTTGCCGCTAAAAAGCTCCACCGGAGTTTTGATAGGTCAGGTGGAGGAGGAGGGAGGGGCTAAGGAGGAGGCGGAGCTCTTTGTTCGAGCACCGGAGCCGATCGATCGGTGGACGGGGCTTTTTTGAGGCCCACCCCTCCCCGGATAGACGACAGCTCGTCCTGCTCTGCCGGAGCGTCTGATTGGCTGCCGGAGTTGGGTGTTGGTTGTGTGGGCGATGGCGAGGGATCTGCGGCGTTTACGGCGTCCTCGCTGTACAGAGCCTGGGGCACCGTGGGTGTTTTTACAGGAATGACGGGGGTTTTGATGGGGATCGGGCCGTGAACGCTCGGGCCGCGCCACAGACTCGGCTTTGAGGTGGGCGCACGCCGGATCGTCGCAACGCCCGGTGTGATGCTCACCGGCCCGCAGGGAGAAGGCCGCTTGGCTGGCAAAGTCCTGCGATATGATTGGGTGATGTCGGTGCTCTGCAGAACCGGAGCGGGCGGGTCACTTTCCTGCGGCTCTCCTTCTTGGTCTCCGCCCCCTGGCAAGCACTCGTAATCAAATACTGCAGAAAAAACCAAACAGAAACAAAAGATGTTTTGTTTCATATGAGGCACGAAGGCATGCTTCCGTCCACATTTCATCTTTATTGTCAGTAGATGGCGTTGGCGCAACATCAACGGCTTTAAAATGCGTTCGAAAGAATTGAGGTCGACCCATAAACACCTCTGACATCTGAGCTGGAGCATCTGGACTATATAAATTAAAAAGCTGTGTTTTCTCGCTCTCACCTTCCTCTCTTTTCCTCTTTCTCTCTCTCAGGGTGGGGTTACACTATAGGCTCATACACACAGTCTCACATATGATGAATAGATGAAACTTTCAACTTGAGACTATTCTTAGATCATGGTGTTATGGTAAAAACCATGACACATTGTGACCAATGACACACACACACACACACACACACACACACACTCACTGTAGGTGTCCTCGCTGCAGCAGGGTGTGTTGGTCTGTGTGCTGTAACCGCTGGAGCCCTGAACAGAGTCCCGGCTGCTGCGTGGTATGTCCAACGAAAGTCCGCGAGACAGACACACAGCCAGCTCCTCGTGAGCTTCATCCTGTAACACACACACACTTTGAGAATATCTGGAGATACACAGCGAACCCCCAGAAATGATCAGTAACGACCATATTTCTGGATGGATGGATGGATGGATCACAGACATACAGCAAATTACAAGCAACAATTCTATATCATAAATATTGTAGTGTTGTGTTGGGTTGCATTGTGTTTTGTTGTATTGAGTTGCGCTGTGTTGCTCACCCTGGGTTTGCCCTGAGTACTGGAGTTGGAGCTGGTTTTGTAAGGAGCTTCATCTCTGGAGCTGCTGCTCTCACTGTTCTCCCTCACTCTCTCCTTTACCCTCCGCAGCGTGTTCACAATCGGCTGGTCGTAAGGCCCGGGCCGAGCCCAATCCTAAACATCAAACATTTCTTCATCAGTGTTTATTCGTCACACAATCATGTGGGGGGGAAAAAAAGATCAAACCAAACCTGAAGCCAAAGCAAGGATCAGCAATGATGGTGTGATGGATGGAGAGAGAGAACAGTAGAGACAGAAAGATGAGTGGAACTGACCTTCCAGCTGGGGACTCTGTGGGAGGGAGGAAAGGTGCCGGGAGCCAGAGGAAAGCACGGGTCAAAATCCAGCCCGGGGTCGGGGTCAGGCGGAGACCACGCCCATGCGGGGTCAGGAGTGTGTGATGAAGAAGTTGGAGATGATGGGAAGATGAAGAGAGACAGGTCCGCTGAATGAAACTGAGGCGGGATGCCGTTTACCAGCTAAACGGTGAAGTGTGTTAAAAAAAAAGACATGGAGGAGATGAAATGATAATGATGAAATGTCAGTAAATATGAAAAACAATATGGCAGCCTTTCTGTGTGTGTGTGTGTGTGTGTGTGTGTGTGTGTGTGTGTGTGTGTGTGTGTGTGTGTGTGTGTGTGTGTGTGTGTGTGTCACCTCCGCTTCAGTGTTGGTGTTGAAGTCAGGAAATGTGGGAGTGCGGCTGTCTGTTATTGGCTGAGCTGACTCATCAGGACAAGATGAATTAGAGCACTGAACACACACACACACACACACACACGCAAAGCCATGCAGAGCGTGTGGGTACACAAGTGAACACGTGGGAGGACAAAGTAACCACAAAGAGAACAAAACACTGAGGCTACACATCATTCAAGAGTAGAAAAAAGATAAAGAGAGAGAGATTCTGAGAAAGAGGGATAGGTGGATGGATGGATGGATGGACAGATGAATGGATGGAGAGATGGAGAAATGGAGAGAAAAAGACTGAATCGCTGATAATAGTCAGCCAAGGAGCGACATTCTCTGTTTTGAAAGATATGTTCTGTACATTTGTTTCAATTTATGTGTGTGTGTGTGTGTGTGTGTGTGTGTGTGTGTGTGTGTGTGTGTGTGTGTGTGTGTGGTTTGAATGAGAATGACTCATCACTTAGAGCTTTTCCTCTGCTGGAGTTTATCTGAAAACACTCTTCCGCATAAAAAAAAAAAAAAAAATGTTTTTTTGTATTAAGTAAACTGACGTGCGTTGTTTCGTCGCCATGACAACTTAAGTTACGTTTAATGACTGCTGTTTGAAAAGACTCAACATGCAGCTGTTGAAAAAAAAGCTACACGGATATAGCAACAGTGAGTCAAATGTCGGAAGTAACGCGAACAACCTGCTAATAAAACTTTTATCAGGGGTCTTGTGTGTGATTGGGGTCCATGGTGAAGTCTCTGGATGGAGTCTAAACGAGTTGATACTCTGCGTTAGTGTCGGATTGTTAGATTCGGTACATGAGGCTCAAGAGTAGAGGAGTTCTGTATGAAGAGTGCAGCTGATTTGGCTAAAAGTGCATAAATGAGCTCGAAAGATTATCTGATGGCAGATACACAGTACTGTTCGGTCATTTACCAGAACTGACAGGTGAAAACTGTCACTGATATTTACTGTGCAAACTGATTTAATAAACAAAAAGAACACCTTGTTTCAGTTATTTGTCTATCAATGTATCTGCCTGTCTGTCTCTCAGTCTGTCTATCTATCTATCTATCTGTCTGTCTGTCTGTCTGTCTGTCTGTCTGTCTGTCTGTCTGTCTGTCTGTCTGTCTGTGTATCTGTTGCTAAATTTGTGCCATAAAATTACATTTACTTACAAGAGTTTTGATCAATACATTTTCAAAGGGAAAAGAACGAGTGGAAGAGAGAAATCTGAATACGGACAGACAGACAGACAGACAGACAGACAGACAGACAGACAGACAGACAGACAGACAGACAGACAGACAGGCAGACAGACAGACAGACAGACAGACAGACAGACAGACAGACAGACAGACAGACAGACAGATAGAATTGGCAGTAATGCAATATTAGTTTTTTCCCTTGTGATCTTCACGTGTGTCCACTTCTTACTCTTCAGATCTTTCTTAAAAGCTTTTCATGCATGATCTCGGTCCCAAATAACACTTTTTTAATTATTTGTATCAGTTCATATTATCTGTGAATTCTAAATCATGCATTCATATTCAGTTTATTCGTTTTCCCCAAATGCCTTGAGCTCAGTTCTAGAAATCTGGGAATAAATAAACCAACAAATAAATAAATAAATAAAGATGGTTTCCAGATATTTGGATCTGGAAACCACTACTAAACGCAACACTAATATTATGAATCTCAGGCGTCTGATGTTATGTAATCTCTCTAAACGCGAGCGGATTTGATAAAAAGGTTGGCTGGATGTCGATGAAAAAGATGTAAGTGTCTCCAGCTGCATGGCTTCCTAATTTAATAGCGAACGCTCCCTAGCAACAAGCCACAGTTCCCATGGCAGCGCGAGCGGGCAGGGTTTTTTCGTAATAATGCATATTCATAGCTGCACGAGGTGACAGGCTCCCGACGCCTGATGCAACATGCACGAGGAAGAGCTGCAATAATGCACACATTCAGAGAGATGAGAGGGCGTGTCACAGCCGCTTCCTGAAGTGTTCGAGATGGAGTGATGGAGGGCTGGAAAATGTGTGTGATGGCTGCACTGATAATCGGGGTGTTTCGCAGTGAGTGTGTGGGGTGTGTTTTAGCAGGTACGAGTCGCAGCTGGTTAAAGCTGTACCTGCATGCTCCCGTCTGGAGGCATGGGGGAGGGGCTCTTTGATTGACAGGTGTCCTGAGAGGTGAATCCCGAGTCGTGGGAAGAGACACTGGGAAGGCGGACGGAGCCTTGCTGAGGGAGGGCGGAGCCTCGGTAACGGAAATGCGATGTGGGAGAGTGAGAATGAGAGCTGCTCGAACGGGAATCGCTGCTGTTCACGCTGTTCAGACTGCTGCTCGGAGAGAGAGAGAGAGAGAGAGAGAGAGAGAGAGAGAGAGAGATGATACTAGCAGTTCACTGATATGAGTTACTTGTTTAACACAATACCTCTATCTTAGGCTGTATCTTTAAGTATCTAAAACTTAAATGGTTCCTCTGTATTCCAAGAAGTTTAAACAAGTGTTCATTTCGTGTTCTCAATCTTAATATTAATATTGTCCTGGTGAGCTACTGCATTGCTGAGGACAAATGTGTGCAGGGTTGCCAGATGGAACTATTACCCTCCAATACTAAAAACCAGCTCATCACTAATCTACAGCCCAAGGACATGTTTCCTGTGCCAGGAATGAATATAGTAACACTGAATCATCGAGCAAACCCGCATGTACCTTAAAGCCTAGCCAGTGTTTTAGATGCAGGCACCTTGCTAATAACGCACCTACACATGCTGGACTTTCTGGAGGTGGTGCTGGGAGAGGAGGGTGGAGTCTGATACGACCAGCTGCACTCTGAGCCTTTTAGATCAGCAATCACCTATAGAAAAACGCACAAATGTTGATAGATAGATAGATAGATAGATAGATAGATAGATAGATAGATAGATAGATAGATAGATAGATAGATAGATAGATAGATAGATAGATAGATAGATAGATAGATAGGCACAAACAGACAGACAGACAGACAGACAGACAGACAGACAGACAGACAGACAGACAGACAGACAGACAGACAGACAGACAGACAGATAGATAGATAGATAGATAGATAGATAGATAGATAGATAGATAGATAGATAGATAGATAGATAGATAGATAGATAGATTAAAAGAGACAAACAGACAGACAGACAAAAAGAACAGATAGATAGACAGATGAAAGAAAGACAGACAGACAGACAGACAGACAGACAGACAGACAGACAGACAGACAGACAGACAGACAGACAGACAGACAGACAGACAGACAGATAGATAGATAGATAGATAGATAGATAGATAGATAGATAGATAGATAGATAGATAGATAGATAGATAGATAGATGAAAGACAGACAGACAGACAGACAGACAGACAGACAGACAGACAGACAGACAGACAGACAGACAGATAGATAGATAGATAGATAGATAGATAGATAGATGAAAGACAGACAGACAGACAGACAGACAGACAGACAGACAGACAGACAGACAGACAGACAGACAGATAGATAGATAGATAGATGAAAGACAGACAGACAGACAGACAGACAGACAGACAGACAGACAGACAGACAGACAGACAGACAGCGGGCGAGTGAGAGAAAGAGAGATCGATAGCATGTTGTTAATAGTCCTGTCTTCCCTTTAGTCTTTTTCACTTTGTAGTTCTACTCCATTTAGATGGATGCAGGATTAATAGGCAGGTGTGTACGGGTTAGTGGTCGCCCTCTTGTGTGTGAGCACTAATGGGTATGTGTGTGTGTGTGATGTGGTGAGGGTGTTTACAGACCTG
>NC_139580.1:6289343-6294343 GCF_946808225.1 Silurus aristotelis
TGGTGTTTATGGTTTTAAAAAGAAATTCTAATTTCGATTCGTCTGACCACAGAACAGTTTCTCATTTTGCCTCAGTACATTTTAAATGAGCTTTGGCCCAGAGAGGATGGCAAAGTTTCTGGATCATGTTCACGCATGTCTTCTTCTTTGCATGATAGAGATTTAACCTGCAGTTGTGGATGACACTGCAAACTGTTCACACACAATGATTTCTGGAGATGTTTATGAGCCCATGCTGTGATTTCCATTACAGAATCATGACTGTTTTAAATGAGGGCCCGAAGATCACTGGTATTCGATATTGATTTTCGTCCTTGTTTCATGTGCTCATTTCTTCTGATTCTTTAAAACTTTTGATGACATTATGCACTTTAAATGATGAAATATTCAACTGTTTTGCAGAAGATTATTCTGAAATCGTTCCACAATTTGTAGACACAGTCTTTCACAGATTGGCGAATTGACCCAATCATCTTACTGACCTGATGTCAATTAACCTTATTAGCTGCTAAATGTTTTTGCAACTGTTTAATTTTAATAACATTACTTTTTCCAGACTTTTGTTGCCCCGTCCCGACTTTTTTGAGGTGTTGCAGCCATCAAGTTCGAAAATACCTTTTTTTTCTTTTTTTTTTTTTACCTTAAAATGGTACATTTCCTCACTTTTAAACATTGTTCTATTATAAATAAAATATGGGTTTATGAGATTTCCAAAACATTGCGTTCTATTTCAAATTGACATTTTACACAATGTCCCAACTTTTGTTGAATTGGGGTTGTAAATAACTCAGAACGCATGAAATAACATTAGACCCAAACACCCCCGACCACACCCCAACCCCACCCCACACACACTTAAAAAAAAAAGACATCCATAAATTGAATCATATAACAAATTCCCATAGAGATGAACGATACCATTTCAGCTTCAGGTCATGTAAAAATTATAATCGTGCGATAAACCTGGTTCCTATGACAACTCCGATAAACTTTTCGATTTATTTGATCTTCTGCCATTAAACAGGATATGAGAGTGTGATAATTGAGGCCTGAAGTCTGCTCTGAACACAAGGCTTGTAGCTCGAGTGTGTAACTAATGGTGCATTGGACGTGTCTTAACACATCGAGTTCATTCAACTGGAAACTGTATACATGTGGAACTGTTCATCTGCGTCCGTGACCTGAGAGTGGCGCAGAGCCAGTTGTGGGAAGAGACAGGAAAGGAAATGACACGTGGTGAAGTTTAGTGAGTTCAGGTGTGTGTGTGTGTGTGTGTGTGTGTGTGGGGGCGCGCGCATGTAGTTTATTACCTCTGCTGCCTGTGGCCAAGTCCGCGACCTTCTGAAAGGCATCGAGAAACGCGGCAACTGCCACCACCGTAGCCCTGAGAACGCACAACACATACTTCTGTGAACAATCTACACACGACTTCTTAAACAAATATAAACACAAATATAAACCACAGCATCAAGCACATTTCAACAACAGCTGACAGTAGTGTATATTTCTAATGTATATATTCTAAATGGACAAAGGTTTGTGGATACCTGAGCATAAGATACGTATGAGCTTTTTTAAACACCCCATGCCACAATCAGTTCCTGTTTCCTGTTATAACCTTCACTCCTTTGGATTTTTTAAGTGTTGTGGAGATTTATGGAGTTTCATTCAAGTGTGTTAGTAAAGCAATGGTGGATGAAGTACACAAAGCATGTAGTTGAGTAAAAGTAGAGATACAGTAGGTAAAATATTAGTCCAGTAAAGTAAAAATGGTCCCTTTAAACGTTTACTTGAGTAAAAGTGAAACTCATACACACAAATAAAAAGGAACGACAAAATGTAGTGGAGTAAAAAGTCAGAGATTTGACGTTGAAATGTAGTGAAGGTAAAGTAAATAATGTCTCTCCAAATGGAAACACTTGAGTAAAGTACAGACACACAAAAAAGCTACTTCATTACTGTCCACTGCTGTAGTAAAGTCAGGTACTGATAAAGTGAGGAGTCCTGGGGTGCAGTCAGCATTCACATTTATCTTATTCAAAGTTTGAGGTTAGAGCTCTATAGCAGGCCACTCAAGATCTTCCAATCCAAACTATTTAAAGCATGTCTTGCGCATCCAAAGATATCCTATATGTATGCCTCCAACTTTGTCCTTTGTCGTAGTCCCAGCCTGCCTCTGGATGGTGTTCTTTATGATTGAAAGCCACTCTGTGCAGCTGGGGATGGTTTCTCATCAATGGCCTGGGGGTTCATTAAATTATGGAGTAACACAGGAGCTTAGAGGATGGATTTGGACTGTAGTTAATGTCAACAGTCTGCTACACTGACTCAGGACTACAGTTTGCATCTGATCACCATCACTGCACCTCAACATTATTTATCTGTAATAAATGGACATTTGGTGCCACCCAGATGAGGATGTGGTTCCCTCTTGAGTCTGGTTCCTCTCAAGGTTTCTTCCTCTTGCCATCTTGGGGAGTTTTTTCTTCACCACAGTCGCCACCGGCTCGCTCATCAGGGACAAACTTACACTTATAAAGAACATCTTATTTAGTTTTATCACCACATTATCTGTGTAAAACTGCTTCGAGACAATGTTCATTGATAAAAGCGCTACACAAATAAAAATTCATTGAATTGAATTGAATTAATTACATTTTGAGGAAGAACCACAAATTGGCAGGAAAAGTCAGGTGTCCCAATACTTTCTATCGTAACAACAAAAGGGTTTTGAATAAAATGTATTTTATCTGTATCTATATTTGAAAATGTCACTATATAGCTGCAAAGGATGTTTTCCACCCAGGGAAAGTCTTCGAATCTTTCCTGGTGCTCTCAAGATGCCTGGTAACATAAGCTGATTGAACAGAAAAAGAAAGATGGCCCGGTAAGAAAAGGAGTGTTTCTAGCTGCTAGGATGTACAATCTCGTCAATAAATTTGGATTGGCAGGATTATTCCTGAAAATCTTTTTTGCCGTGGATTAAAAACATTTGGGTTTGAGATTATTATGAAAAAAGGGTTTAGAAACACATTTTAATTCACTTCATTTCCTGCTATTTATATGTTTATATGTGTTATACAACATAGACCATAGCACATTTGGTATCAGAGAACCCATTTTTTGAGCGAGCAAAAATATTGGAACATGTGACTGACAATTTCGTTGTTCAACAATCAAAAGCTCTGAAAATCTGCCCTTAGATTTTGAGATTATATATATATATATATATATATATATATATATATATATATATATATATATATATATATATATATATATACAGTATATATATGAAAAGTCTACAGGAAAAGGGCAAGTAATTTTGAATAGTTTGGCCAATGAAAGCATCAACAGCTGAATGCAAAAATGTACGAGATTGTGAAAGGCGTGACCCCAAAAAACAACATTCCTTGACCTCACTTACAACCTACACAGGGCAGGGTTGAAGGGATTACAATCCAAGTATTAAGCAATATACTTAACATCCTATACTCTGGTTTTATACACTTGTCTTGTTTATCTCAAACCCCAATGCATTCATTCACAGACTAGAAAATCCGCCGTGTTCGTCCAGTTTTGGTGATGACAAAAAGTTGTGCAATTATTGATAAGTGGATAAAGCCATCACAATCTCTCCTTTCATGCTTGTAGCACTGATTTGTAACAGTAACTCTGCCTATCACTCTAACTCCTCTATCATGACATTCCTCCGATTCCCTACAATGGCATGTGCACAGATGGTTTATTCCTCATTTACAGGACCTGTAGTCTTTTCGAAGATCACAGCCTGAAGAAGGCATGTTTTTTGAATTTCAGTCAGCGGTCCAATTCATCCCAAAGGGTATAAAGTAGTGCATGTTTATACATTCTATTTATACACAAAGGTTTGTGGACACCTGACCATCAGATTGGAATGTGCCTTTAGCAAATCATGTTCCACATTTCGTCCCCATTTGCTCTTATATTAACCTCCATACTTCGGGGAAGATGTTTCACTAGAATTTGGAGTGTGCTTGTGGATATCTGTGGAGATCCATTCAGCCAATAAAGTCAGGTACTGAAGTAGGTGAGGTGAGGAGGCATGAGGTGCAGCCATCATTCAAAATTCATCCCGAAGGTGTTAGGGATGAAGCTCTATAGCAGATCTTCCACTTCAACCCATATAAAGAATATCTTCATGAAGCCGGCTTTGTCATTCGTCATGCTGAAACAGGTTTGGGTCTCCTAGTTCAAGTGAAGAGAAAATGTCACTAAAATTATCCGATCTTCCCATATTATCCACAGGACCTACGAAGTCTTTCGAAGATCACAGCCACGTCTATTGAGTTAAGAGTGGGCGTGGCTTGGAGGCCAAACTTGGAAATGTGGGCGTGTCTTTAAGCCTGTATGTGGACTGTCGTGCTTCGACATGCTCGTTGCATGAGGCGAGGGAACAATCGTAGAAGAACTATTAATCCGGTGTGTTGTGTGTAAATAAAAAAAGGAACGGGTATAATGAATAAAGAAAGGGTCTGAAAGGAATCCTAGACGTGTTTCAACATCAATGGTGATGTGGTGGGACGCTTGTTTAAACACACACACACACACACACACACACACACACACACACACACACACACACACACACACACGGTTCTTGTGTTCAGTAATGCTGATTGCGCTGGTTAACACATTCCCAGCTGACACGAGGGGTGATCTAACTCGTGAAAGATGAGACGATGAGTGTGACACGTGAGCTCGGTGATACCGCAGCTGCCCCATTGGTGTGCTGACGGAGCGCATGTGTGTGTGTGTGTGTGTGTGTGTGTGTGTGTGTGTGTGTGTGTGTGTGTGTATGTGTGTGTGTGAGAGAGATCGGAGAGAGAGATGATAAAGAAAACAGGATTTCAACTCTGTATGGAAATTTCGATCTTGGGTTATTGTGATGTTATTAGAGTGCTTTAATGAGTGCATGCTGTGGAAGCTCACCTGAGCTGCGCCTGCAACTTTCCAGCCTT